>NC_090622.1:1497504-1505789 GCF_004359215.1 Bremia lactucae | reverse complement strand
TGTGCTTTCGCACTAGACACACTTTCCTGGTGTCTAACCTCGAAGTCTGGTCTGCGCGATAAAGCGTCAGCCAAGACATTCGACTTACCCGGCTTATATTCAACTTTGAAATTAAATTCAGAGAAGAATGTGAGCCATCTTGCCATTCTAGGCGAGAGGTGCGGTGAGTTTATTGCGGTCCGCAGTGATGCGTGATCCGTATAAACCACAAATGGTTCGGTGCCCAATAGGTGCACACGAAACTTGACAAGAGCATACTTTATTGAAAGTAGCTCTTTGTCATGCACAGGGTAATTCAGTTCCGCGGCTTTTAATAGCCGGGACTGATAAGAGATGACACGGTCAACGCCGTCGTCATCCTTCTGCATGAGCGCGCTGCCGATTGCAAAATTACTTGCATCGCAGACGACGCTAAAGGGCTTATCCGCGTCTGGCAATGCCAAGACCGGTGCCTCTACAAGAGATTGCTTCACTGATGTGAACGCATCTTCTTGTTCTTTTAACCAAACCCATTCTGTGTCCTTTTTAAGGAGATCAGATAATGGTTTAGTTTGCTCCGCATAATTCTTGCTATACTTATGCAAGTAATTAGCGAGCCCTAGGAATTGGCGCAAATCCTTCACATGCCGTGGGATTGGCCATTCCTTTACTGATTTTACCTTGTCTGGGTCTGCTCGTACACCATGTGTACCAACGATGCAGCCCAGTACAGGTATCTCAGGGACCCCTATGACGCACTTTTGCAAGTTGACGTACAATTGGGCGTCCTTTAAAGTCTGCAACACAGCGTCTAAATGACGCTTGTGCGACTCTATTGCGCCCAGCCCGTCCTCGGCCCTACTATGCACGATTACATCGTCAAAGTAATGGAGCGCGTAGGCATGGTGCTGACGCATCACGTGAGCCACAACTCGGTTGAATGTCGCTGGTGCGTTTTCTAAATTTTGGGGCATCACAAGCCACTCCCAAAGCCTACCGCTTGGGATGCTTACTGCCTTTTTGGCTACACGGACTCTCTCATGAGTACCTGATAGTAGCCATCCTTCAGATCCAACGCGGAAATGACAGTTGACTTCGTATGGAGTTCAACAAAACATCTTTCCGCGGGATTGGCGTTTGCGCCGGAATGGTCGCCGTGTTCAGCTTATTTATTATAAGGATGAGCCACGTGCCATCCGGTTGGCGGCTCGGCACTTCTTCTGAGAACGCATCGCGATGTTTCCACATAACCTCAAAGAACGGACTGTCTCTCAAGGCATCCCAGCCTTGAGCAGCGAACCGCTTCTTTTCGTCCATCTCTAGGACGCTCTCGGCCTAGGACTATGGGACACAGGACTACTTTTCATCGTCCTTTTACTACCTCAGTCTCCACTAGCTGGGTAGGAATAGATGACGTTTGACATCTCGTCAACGCACCCTCAACTGTGCTCGACAGAAGATCAGTTGCTTACGCCTCTCGCAATAGCACATCCTTTCCGGTGTCCTGGGAAGAGCTCGCAACTGTGCGTGTACAGTCTATCCATGGTTGGTGTTTTGCCAACCACGGCATGCCTAAGATGAGGTCATATGGACTCTCCATACCTAGCACTGTGATCTTCTCTTTACAAGAGAAGTCACTAAAGCTGAATGATAGTTCTACCTGAACTCCTTTAAACTTAACGAGCACGCCGTTCGCTAAACGAACGGTCGCCTCTTCTCGCTTGCCATCCCGGCAAAGCGACTGAAACATCGCCGGTCTCTTTCTTAGAGCCGGAAGTTTAACACATTTTTGTGATGCACCCGAATTTACTAGGAGGGTCATCACCTGGTCATAGCCTCTTTGTTGAGCGCTATAGACCAGCAGGATTAAGGTCTGATATTTTGACAACTCAGGGACTATGCTACCCATTTATTCGACAACTCTAGACTTAGGGGTAGCTTCAGAGTCCGCGTCAGTAGGGCATCCCACCCTGCTACGCTCCTGCATTGCCGACCCATCAGTGATCGATGCAGAACTCATGCGTCTCGCACGCTGGTTCTTGCCATCGCCCTCTGGGAAGGGAGTCCTCTTGCTAGGCATCTTTGCCCCAGCAGGGACCCTGGCATAGCAGTGAGCCATCGTATGGCCGCGCTTCCCGCATATATAACAGACAACGTCTGCATTGCCCAACTCAATGGGGGCGGCATCTGTCCTCTCGGTTGACGGCTTATACCAAGCTGTCGCCGAAGCTCTGTTGTAGGATTGCTTCTCAACCAAGGCAATTCGAATTCCCTCTTCCATCGTTGACGATACCTTTTGAAAAGGACCTGTCGCGAAGGGCCATGCCGTAGTCCGTTCATAATCGTGGGCACCTTAATGAGAGCCTCACTTCAAGTCTGCTCACGCCTCAGCTCATCCTAAGTCTAAGTAACAGACTACGCCCAGCATTACTCTGTGCCTCGGACGCAGCTCTCCACTGTCCAAGCAAAATGCCTTAAACTGCAACATGCTGCTTAGTAGGCTTGCTCAAGAGCCTGGCCAGTTATTCTTCACCAAGTCCCTGCGCCAAGTGCCCTGCTACCTCCCGATGGTGCTCGAAGAGGTGGGTAAACGAGCCCAATCAATATTGAGGCTCATCCTCACTTACACACGCAGAGATGCGGGTCGTGGGGGGGATTTTAAGTGCTACCCAGTGTGGGCGGGCACGTCTTAATGCGGCCACGCTCTACTTAAGCACACACCCTAGCACACAGAGGAAGCGGTTTGACCGTCTTCTCTTACGTGCAGCGCAGTTGTGGTGGGCGCCTTCCCGACCTTACCCAACGCACTAAGTACTCTGGTTACGTGTCGTCACGGGAGCGGTGATCCGACTCTTCGCGCGCACTTACCAAGTAGGGAGTAGTTTTCAGACTAATCTATATTTAATCGTATTAAATATAAGTACCTATTTCTACCAATCACATAAGATGCCATCTCTGTGGATAACACTATATGTATTGCGAGCGTATTTTTCGAGATACCTCGCGTAACGGATAACGCAAGCCCACATCCCTCTTAATGTGGATGCACCTATGTGCATCACATACACAATGATGGGTCACAATGAAAACCACACCCAAGTCGTGGGTCTTATTTCTTTATTTAAGTAATGACCATCACTTAAGTACACAAAGTGTACTTTACGGGGACTGTAACATAAGCGCAACTTTAGCCCGTTACATGCTGTGTATGTGGTGTATTTGGTATGAACTGTGAGCTACAGCTACACATCTAAATTATCTACGTGAGAGTAGTGTAATGGGTGTGATTGTCCCTGGGCACATCATAGACCGTGTTTTCGTTTGCCAATGTTTAATGTACACTTTTAAACAGGTGAGAAAGAGCCAAGAGTGCCCGCACTAGTGCGAAAAGAAAGAGCAGCAAATCGTGCACGAGGAAGAAGTTGAGCTGGACATAAGCGACAAGGGTCGGAGGTGCGCTCTTGCGCATGCATTGTAGTTGGTCTTAGGACGTTAAGCTAATGAGAAATTGATTTCACTTTACATCTACCAACTTTGCGGAAGTGCATTCTTACCTTTTAGTAAGGGCGAATCTGAGTGCTCTTATTGTGTATCCACCATGAGTGCCTGCAAGCCACAAATTTCTTATGCTTTAGTTTCTGTCGGCATTCGATCGTAATTTCGTTGAGGAAAACACATCTTGCTATTTTGACAAAGAAATTACGCATCCTTTAAAAGTGTTTTGGGAGGCCTTTCGAGCTACTGAAGCTGGGAAGGTCCGCATAAAAGTTTCTCTCTTTGAATTCGAGTTAGCAACAAGTTCCTACCAATACGCGACTTTCATAAATACTTATGGCTTTTGGCAGCAGCCAATGACGATTGAAGGTGGAACGCTTAGAAGAAGGTATAATAAAAAGAAAAATTATCATCTAGCTAGGTGCTTAGTTCGTCTCGTTGAACTACTCTAAGCCTGTCGATATCGATTCTACGATATCAGTAACAAAACCATGAGTCGGTCCCATCGCTACACACAATCATGTAGTGTTGTCCTTGCCATATGGTCATTAGTATAGTAACCAACGACATTACCAATACTACCCTCGACTAGAAGTAAGTCTCTGATCTTGGCTTTGTTCACCAGTCACTCGAATTTCTTCGTCGAAGTTGGTTTGGTCAGAAAATCTGCCAGCTATGACTTGGTTTCAGTGTAGTGTAGCTCGATAATCTTGTCTTTCACTTGTTCGCGCACAAAATGGTGCCATGAGGTCGATATGCTTCGGTCGACTTTGATAGCCATCATTCTTAACGATAACGATTGCACTCTGGTTGTCTTCATGAATCGTGATAGCGTAATTAATTTGCACTTATCTCCTTGAGTAGACTTCTTGCCCACAGCACCTCCTTTACACACAAACAAAGAGCCATATACTCTGCTTTTGCCGTGCTCAGTGCCATGCTCTGCTGCATCTTCGACTTGAAAATCACAGGTGCACCATTAATCATGACAAGGACTCCAGAAATCGATCTGCGATTGCACTTGTTACTTGCCCAGTCCGCATCTGTGTATGCACTCAACTGAAGATTGCCTGATACTTCTTCATAGCAAATTCCTTTGCTCTTCGTCGTCTTCAGAAATTGCAAAACCGGAATCGCTGCATTCCAGTGTTCTTCGTGCGAAAATTCCAAATGACGACTTAGCTGACATACTTGACATATTGCATACGCAAAATCTGGTCTTGTGCCTGCTACCGCATACAACAGCGACCCCACTAACGACCTGTACGGTAATTCTTCATTCTTGTGTCAATTGTGTCCATCTTGATCATCGCTTGCCTGTCGACACTAAGATTTGATACTGCTTTTGCATCAACTTGATTGAGTTATTCGAACATTTTTAATATACACGATCCTTGATTGATTTTCAGACGTCGATTGTCGCGCAGGTACTTAACTTCGATTCCGAGAACGAATCGAACGCCCCCCAATATCTTCATCTGAAAACGACTTGACCGCTGCGCTGCCACATCGTTCATCTCACCAGTAGATTCAGCCCCAATTAGAAGGTCGTCCACACATAATGCAGCGAAATTTCACGAGCCGTTAGTCTCTTTGAGTTTGCCGCGCATGATGTGAATCCCATATGCACACATACACACGAAATTGTCCTGTACCATGTTGCGGCCGCTTGTTTTAGCCCATAAAGGCTGCGATTCAACTTGAGCACTTGATCATATCGTATGTCGCTGGGGTCTCAAACGCTGCACATGCTTGTTTTAACCCAATGCAGTCTCTTTGTACCTCTTTCTTGCCAATCTTCTATTCCATGATCAAAATCCTCACCTATACCACCCACTAGTACTAGCGCTTGATATTGTCAAATGGACCCATCGCAATTTCTTGAGATGTTTGAACACTTGTTCGTCGACTTGGTCTTGTCACCGTTTGCCCTGGTCTTGACATTTCTTCAACTAATTCTTGATCTTCTTCAATCATTGTCACATTATCAATCTCAAACGCGGGGTATTCAACATTAGATCCCACGAGTCCATCCATTTGGTTGTTGCATCTAGATGGTAGAGCCATCGTTGTCGTACGCGTATCTTGCACGTGACTCTCTTCATGTATATTGTGACTGTCATCCATTTCAATGTCCACGTCTTCCATACCTCTTCTCTGCTCTAAATCTATAGAAACATCTTCTTCATCATGAACAGCGCGAATTTATTGGTCACTTAATATGCTGTAATGTTGAACGTACTTAAGTGGTGGTCGCTCATCAAATATCGCCAATCTCGTGTCACCCTCTCAGCATCTTCATCCCATATACGAACCCTTGATTTGTTCCGAGTAACCTAGACAAATACATCGAATCGCCTTCTTTGGTCATCTTGGTCCTCTTTGACTTGTCGACATGTGCGTATCTCATTGACCCAAATACACACATCTCAGAGAGGTCAGGTTTCTTCCCGAAGATAAACTCAAATGGAGTTGTAGTCGGGTGACTGACACATGGTACTCGGTTTGTCACATAGTCTGCTGTGTTCATTGCCTCAGCCTACCAAATCTTGTCCAATTGTATATGGCTGAGCATTCCTCTGGCCGTGTCCGGTTCATGCGTTCGACCAACCCATTCTGTTGTGGCGAATATGGTACAGAATATGGTACCGTTATTTGTTGCACGATACCGAATTTCCGACACATACCAAATAAACGTCTGTTGACGTATTCGGTTCCTTTGTCTGTCCTGATACACTTGATCTTCTTGGATAATTGGTTTTTCATTAGTGCTTTGTACTTGATGAAGCGATCCGTCACTTCCGACTTGTATCCGATAGAGTATGCAACTTTATATCTCGAAAAATCATCGATAGATGTCACGACAAATTTTGATCCTCTTCGAGACTTCGTTTTCATAGGCCTCATGACCTACCGATGGACCAACTCCAACGATCCTTTGGATCTTACCTGTCAATAAGGTGATTTCGGAAACGTCTTGACGGTCGTTTTGCCCATGATGCGCCCTTCACAGGTCTCGATACCATCTTTACCGCCTTGATACTTCTTGATCTCTAATCCATCGACGCAACTTGCCAAACCCTGTACCATCTTCGTTATCAGGTGACCTAATCTTGCATGCCACACCTGTAGATCAGCCGCTCCTAAACCGTCGCTTGATTTTTGCTCTTGATTGGTCTCTTCGCATATGTTGGCTGACTCAGTCGGACTGCAATCTAAGACGTACATCTTCTTTCGTCTTGGTACTGTAGCAATCACTTCCGCGTTGATCTGACAGTTCAGATCTGAAAAGATCACTTGAAGACCTTTTCTTGACAGTGTCGATATTGACAGTAGCCTTCGGTCTAGGCCCGGTACCCATAGTGTCTTTTCGATTCTGATCACTTCTCCAGTCTTGAGTTGCACACGCCTGTCCCAACACCTTGTGCGTCCACTTTGCTGCCGTCTGCTATGGTAATCATGGTCTGGTCCGTCAATCATTCTAAATTCGAAAACTCATCTCTCTCGGACTCATGTGGCTGCTTGCCCCACTAAGCAATAACCATCTAGCTGACGTCCGACTTGACGCAGTAAATGCTCTCTCTTCTCCAGCTCGCTCTAATTCCACTTGTGCAGAATTTCAATCTTGACGCTTATTATCTTATTTGGTATATCGGTAACATCTTCCCGAGAACTTTTCACCTCTTAAACTTGATCTCCCTTCAAGTCGGCGCGGTCCTTTCTTGTACTTGGAAGTATGCGTACTTTTCAGCGCGACTTCCTGGTGCTCTGTTCTCGTGATTCCATCGTACTCCTGTCTCAGCATTTCCTTTGCGTGAAATATTGTCATGTCAGGCATGTTCTCAATTATCTGGATGACGGGGTCATAATTTCTCGTTAGACTAACCCAATAGGAATATCAAATGTCCTCCGGTAAGATCTCTTGTCCGACAGCTTGCATAGTCAAGCACAGCTCGTCAAATCTCAGGAAGTGGTTCATGATGCTTCCTCCCTTGGCCAACTTGAACTCACGTAGTTGCCGTCGCAGCTGCACACGATTGTGCATACTTTGTCGCAGGAGGAAAGTCGTCAGTATGTCCCACGCTTCTGCCGCTATCTTCGCCGTGCGCGCCATTGACTAAAGATTTGTGCTGATCATTGTTGACACAATCGCGAAGGCGTTCATGTCGTTGACTTTACAAGTTGACGTAATTGCGTATTCCTTCTTCTAGAACCTTCAAAGCATCTAAAAGCTCTAGGAAATCCCTTCTTTGTCAGCCTCATCCTCGCGTTGAACACCCACACGAAGCAGTTATTTTCGCGAAGTACATCGCCTGCGGTAGGCGTGGTTGGGCTCATAACCTAATGACTTTCGCAGCAGCCAAGGACGATTGAAGGTGGAAACGCTTTGAAGAAGGTAAAATGAAAAGTAAATTATCATCTAGCTAGTTCCTTAGTTCGTCTCGTTGTACTACTCTAAGCCTATCGATATCGATATTACGATATCTGTAACGGGGCACTACGAGTTGTACTGCTTCAGTACAAGTCCACTTCGCACTGCTTCAGTTGCGAGTGGTGCCTTACGTTATTTCACGTACACTAGTACGTGCAGAGGAAGAATTCTCTTTAAGGTAACTAGCTAAAAGAGGGTTCAATGAAAACTGTATTAATATCATTAAGGGTCTCTTTTTCTATCTTTGTAAATGCTAACTGAATTATAATCTAATACTTAACATGTAATTGAATTCTTATCTCTATCTTATCTGTAACTCTCTTTGATTACTCCTACAGCTGATTAGTCTGCGGAATAAATAGATATAATGGTCTATACC
>NC_090622.1:1488903-1497404 GCF_004359215.1 Bremia lactucae | reverse complement strand
AAAAGCGAGGTCTCTCGCTTCCGACATAAGAGAGGTCCATAGATTTTGGACCTCCAAGCTCGTGTCGTCTTGGGGGACGATTCGATGACGAGCTCATACCCTTTTACCCATATTTTTACACAAATTTATTTAAGGTATTATGCTTGTCTCAAGCTAAAGTCCTCCTGTTCCGCAACGGATTGCTTCCTCAAGCGTATCCAGTTCCAAGTGGAACAGGTGGGTCTTTACGGGACCATCCATAAGACCTTGCAAGAACATTGTAATCAATGTGTGTTCATGAACTGGGTTGCTCGTGATACAACTCGCTGAGAGTCGTATGTGCTGGACATAAGCGAGAACATCACGCTTGCTTGCTTGAGTTTTAGAAGTTGATCGAGCTTCGAACTCAGCCTTGGGCAGTTCAAACATCTGTTTGAGCCGAGCATTAAAAACTCTAGCGACTTAAAGACAGGTGGGTCGCGTAACTTAAGGCCCAATGCCCAAGTTTTGGCACGACCTGCCAGATTTGATTGAGCGAATGCGATTTGCATTTGCTCGTCGATAATGTGACGTGCCCTTATGGCATCGTCTAATTCGACAAACCATCTTAAAAGAAAGTCTTCTTCGACTCCCCTATATTTTGAGATGTCAATCTTTAGAGTTTCGGGACGACGCGTTTGCGTCATCCCAGGTACAGGGGTCTGTACCTGTTGTAATCTCAACAGTTTCGCCTGTTGAGAGCTTTGCTGATTCAGCAAGGCTACCTTTTCCTTTATCGTCAAGTTCATGTTGTATGAACTTGGCGATGGCTGAATGGAGGGCACCTCTGTCCAAATTGGACAGCATTGCCAAAATTCCTACGGTCGAACTCATCCGTTCGACCGCACTCCTTTCTATGTCACTTAGAAAGGAGAAGCTTTCACGGGAAACGTGATGCGTATTCCCACTATCATCTAACATGTCCATGTTAGATGAGGGAAATGTGGTCCTTGGACGGACTACTAAGTGCTACCAGGTGTAACGGGGCACTACGACTTGGATGCTTCAGTACAAGTCAACTACACATAATCCACTTGCGAGGACTGCCTAACATTAGACCAACACTAGCACGTACAGAGGAAGACTTCTCTTTAAGGTAACTAGCTTAAAGAGGGTAAAATGAAAACTGTATTAATATAATTAAAGTATCTCTTCTTTCTGTCTGTTACTTTAACTGAATTATAAACTAATAATAAACATGCAACTGAATTCTTATCTTATCTGTCTCTTTATTTTGTTTATATCTACAGCTGATTAGTCTGCGGAATAAATAGATAAAATGGTCTATACCTATTTATGGATAAGAATTCTGAACATTACTATATAACGTAATATTCTCCAAAAATTATGTACCTTTTAGATAATATATTAATTAACAACCTTTAAGTGTTAATTTCATGTAACGATACACCCCGTTATAATATCAGTAACAAAACGACGAGTCGATCTCATCGTTACACACTTGGATCCACTTAATAGCCAGCCCCCCGCTTTCGATTGAAACTGAAAGAGAATTTCCATCTGCATCCTTCAATTTCACGCCTGCATGTCATTCTCGTGCACTTGGTCCTCGAGTTCGCTCAAAGACGACGACGAATCCTCAAAACTCGACGACATAGACGCTCGTCGGCATGGCATCTTGCGGATCTCTGTCGTCAAGTCGTTTGGATCCTCAGGATACACGTGACACCCATGGTTTAAACACTCGTGTTGCAACGTTTCGAGACGGCATAAAAACGTCTCGAAACTTGAGCCTTGCGGCCCTACCAAGTCCGTTCGTTCAAGTAGAAACCGATTCACATGATCAATAACGGACTCGCGAAACGCCGACGTGAGAAAGAATTGCCCTCGCCAAGTCAATGGAACCCTCTCGCGCTGGTCGTAGAGCAGCAAGCTCATGACTGCCGCAATGTCCTGGTCATCTTTCAACCTGCTTCCATGCACGTGTCGTTGGTGTTTCTGAGGCATTGAATCGTCTCTGAAAACGCGTCGTGCGACTGCAATCGCACTCTCTGGATTCCACGTTTTGGTTTTCATCCCTTTGCTTTCGTTTTCACGTGCTTGAATCATAGACGGTCTTGTTAATTCGTCGACGACACATAAAAGGTGACAGTTGAAACGAATCGTTTTAAAGTCTTTCAATTGCAAATTCAATTGATTGCCATATGGCTGGATCAATTCAAGCGCTTGAGCTGTTTGAAAGCATTGAATGAGTTCTCGCACGTGATGGCGAAAATTTAATGTCTCGAGCAGTACGGGGTTTAAAGGTCTACCGTCACTTGAAATCGTAGTGAACTCGCTACAATTCGCTTCTACACTCGAAACAACATTCTTGCTTTCGTGAACGCAATTAATAGACTGAAGAGGCCTTTTTCGAGGCGCTTGAGCTCCTTTCAAGGCCACGTAAGCTTTCTCATAGCCATGAAAGACCAAATACTCTTGTACAAAGTCCTCGACTGTCAATTCAGCCTCTTCTAATTTGCTGGACACGCTTTGTGTTTTTTGTTGTTCACTCTCAATATGCAAAAGACGTTGCCGGTCTGAATGCACTTGTGTTTCAAACTCTTGTACATCAAAGCGGAACGCGTGCTTTTCAAAAACGCCTTGCACACACTCACCAATGCCATGAAGACTCACGGCTGGGTACAAGGCTTTCATTTCCGTCCAGTCATTAAACTCGTCATCGTCGTCGCTCTCGAAATCACTCCAGCACTCGTTTTCATCCCGAGTGTCAATTTGTTCAAAGGGATCCAAGTCTGGCACGTCTCGAGCAGCGACTTTGCCCACCAAAGTGCCATTACACGTGAAAAAGAACGTATGGGTATCCCATAAAATGCCACAGCCAACCACGTCACCAGCTCCGTAGCGTTCGCACTGCAGAACTTGGTGTCCAGAAGCAAGTACGGTCCCCGATTTACCAACATAAGCCAACGAATTCACATTTTCTCCTAAATTTCGGTGATCAATCGTCGGAGAAGTCGTGTCAATATTCGCCGCACGTTCGTTGGCTTCGTTAAAACCATCTGTTTTCCTCGATTTTTTTAAATTTCCAGATGGCTTGCGAGTCCTATTAATTCCGATTGGAGTTGTTACATGAGGCATTTGTTCAATTTCGTCGATTATAAACCCCACGGCCACTTGATGATGGAATCGCTTTTTTTCACTAGGACGAAGCGTTCGATGTCGCGTAAAATGCCGAAGGCGAGGATTTTGGGAAAACATTGTATGCGCACGTCCTTCGTGCGACAACAGCGGGTGGTGCACGAGGTTGGTATTCCAGACTTCAGGATCCAGATCTTCCTGCACACTTGGAGGAATTTGGTCGTGAATGGCATGGTCTGTCGTTGGGCGTAATGCTAAAGCAGATGATGCTCTTTGTGGCGGAACGGAAGAAGGAGGTAAAGTCGCGAGGATTCGAGTCTCATAGTAAAAGATGCGAGATGACGCACAGAAACCGACTGGATGCCTCGATCGAAAGCATGCTGCATCAGCGTCATGGTTCCCACGGCCTATGTACTCGGCTGTGCGGTGGTCGGCCTGCAAGCGGCCTTCGTATGCCACGCACCGTGGGTCAAAAGCCATTCGCGTAAATGATTACGAGTAATTTGGTTGGCTTATAAAGCATTTAAGTGAAGAATGAAGCGACGTGGTTGGTCAATCGAGCACTAGATGCAAAAAGTGAACTCCCTAACAGCTTATGCGCTTTTATCAGCACAAAAACACGAATCATTAAATCAATTTGGTCGGCCGTCTGTATGCAAGAGTGGCTTTGCAAATACAAACATGTCATTCAACAGTACGCAAGATAATAATAAAAAGAAAAATTTATCGTGATTACTGATACAGTTAAAGCAGAAACTCTTGATGTGAGGTTAATATCTCGGAATGTACGCTTGCGTCGCGTATGTAACGGGGAGTATCGTTACATGAAATTAACACTTAAAGGTTGTTAATTAATACAGCTCCCCCCTTTTTTTGGTATAGCCACACCCTCACCGTGTATTTGTTTTAATCAAATAAAACTACAGATTACGCATGAACAGTTTCATTATTCCGCTATATCGCAAAATTGACAATCTTTCCTTTAGAGTCGTCTTTAGATCCCTTTTGGACTGGGTTTATCCCCCCGCTAAATTTCATTTGAGAATTGATGTAGCCACACCTCTTAATTATCTACCGCTATGAGTGTAGCGTAATTGTAGCAACTTGTTGATTATTAGAATATATATTGAGAAACCTTTATGCAGGCCTTTCCAGCTTCAGTAGCTCGGAAGGTCTGCAAAAGACTTCGCAATATATGCGTACTGTCATGTTGAATAGCAAGGTGTTTTTTCAGCGAAGAAATTACGAACGAAAGCCAGTAAAAAACAGAACATAAGGCAATTGTGGCTCATGGTGGGTGTAACGGGGTGTATCGTTACATGAAATTAACACTAAAAGGAGTTATTAAAATTATCGAAGAGATCCGCTAAAAGTTGGTAGAAGTAAAGTAATTAAATTCATCCTTAGCTTGACCTCCAAAGACTAACTAACATGCATGCTCAATTTCTCCCTCGCTGCTCAATTTGCTGCACTTTCTTTTCGCTCTTTTTATGACTCGCCAATCAATTGCAGGCGCTCTTGGCTTTTTTTCATCTGGTCAAAACCGCACATTTAACACCGCCAAACAAAAACACGGTTTCTGATGTGCAGTCGCTACTCTCATGTAGATAATTAGGGTGTGTGGATATAGCGGTGTCCTAATTTAATTTGGGGAAGGGGGTGATGCACCACAGGTTAAAAGGGCGACCTAAAAACGATTTTTGTAAGCGGGCACGTCGTAATGCGGCCACGCTCTACTTAGGCACACACCCTAGCACAGCGAGGAAGCAATTTGACCTTCTTCTCTTGCGTGCACTGAGGTAGTTGTGGTGGGCGCCTTAGCGACCTCACCCAACGGACTAAGTACTCTGGTTACGTGTCGTCACGGGAGCGGTGATCCGACTCTTCGTGCGCACTTACCAAGTAGGGAGTAGTTTTCAGACTATTTTTTTTTAATCGTATTAAATATAAGTACCTATTTTTACCAATCATAAAATGTCATATCTCTAGATAACACCAATATGTATTGCAAGGTATATCTTTCTAAATACCTCGCGTAACGGATGACGTTAGCCGTCATCCCTCCTAATGTGAATGCACCTATGTGCATTCAAAAGGATGATCACAAATGTGAACCATACCCGAGTGGTGGGACTAATTACTTTCTTAAGTAATTGACCATCCCTTTAAGTACACCAAGTGTACTTAACGGTGACTGTGTAGCATTAGGGCAACTTTAGCTCGTTATAATTCTAAAGGATTAACTCTTGCTTTTTGGATGCAGTGGAATGACCCATACAGTGGTAATAATTGACGCTTTTATTTAAGACAGACGGGGAAAGAGTGTGGGTGTGTGGCTTCACCGGCTCCCTTAATATTTTATCGAAAAAGCTGATAATATTTGAAAAAAAAAACTTTACATTGTTATATTCGGAATGCTTATCCATTGGTGGATATAGGTCATCATATCTACTTGCTCCGAGGTCCAGTCAGCACTGGACGCGCGCAAAGAGAGAGACAGATAAGAATTTATTACATGTTTTATAAAGGTTTAAAGTAAGTTAGTATTGAATAGATAAAAACTGAAGAACTTAATTATATTAAAACATGTTTAGTTTTAACCATCTTTAAAGAATTTTAAGAAATGTGTTTTAAACAGAGTCTTCCTCTGCACGTACTAGTGCACGTGAAGTGAAGTGACGTGTGGTACCACTTGCACTGAAGCAGTGCAAAGTGGACTTGTACTGAAGCAGTGCAAAGTGGACTTGTACTGAAGCAGTGGAAAGTGGACTTGTGCTGAAGCAGTACAAGTCGGCAGTTCCCTGTTACACCTGGTAGCACTTTGTAGTCCGTCCAAGGACCACAATTCTATCATCTAACATGGACATGTCAGATGATAATGGGAATGCGAATCACGTTCCGCGTGATAGCTACTCATTTTTAAGTGACATAGAAAGGAGTGTGATCCAACGAATGAGTTCGACCGTAGGGAACGATGCCATCCTGGTCATGCTGTCTGGTTTTGACAGAGATGCCTTCAATCCAGCCATTGCCAAGTTCATACAACATGAACTTGACAGGGCGAAGGAGAAAGTAGCCATGCTTAGTCAGCAAAGCTCTTAACAGGAAAAACTGTTGAGATTGCAACAGGTACAGACCCCTGTACCTGGGATGACGCACACGCGTCATCCGAAAACTATAAATATTGACATCTCTACGTATAGGGGAGTCGAAGAAGACTCCCTGGGGAGATGGTTTGTCGAGTTGGACGATGCCATAAGGGCTCGCCACATCGTCGACGTGCAAAGCAAGTCGCACTTGCTCAGTCAAATTTGGCAGGTCGTGCTAAAACTTGGGCACTAGGTCTTAAGTTGCTCGAACCATATGTCTTTGGGTCACTAGAGGTTTATAAAGCCCGGTCAAACCGACGTTTGACCCGCCTATGGCTAATTTCAGAGCTCGATCAGAGCTTCTGAAACTCAAGCAAGGCAAGCGTGATGTTCACGCTTATGCCCAGCACGTACGACTCTTGGCGAGTTGTACCACGTTGACCACGGTGTTCATGCAAAGTCTTACGGATGGTACCGTAAGGACCCACCTATTCCGCTTTGAACTGGATACGCTTGAATAAGCAATATCCGTTTCGAAAAAAGGAGGACTATAACTTGATACAGGCTCAAGCTAGTTCGCCATTGTATCGTCCTTAAAGACGACACGAGCTTGGAGGTCCAGAACCTATGGACGTCTCTTATGTCGAAAGCGAGAAATCTCGCTTTTCGAACAATCAAATTTAGGGACACTACGCTCATGAGTACAGTGCCCCACGCCCAGTACCGAGAGGTACCGAACGCAATTATGGATTGAATGCTAAAAAGGGCAACGGTCGCGGGTCCGACGTTGTTGCGAAATCGCAACAGCGAGGCGGACCGCCAAAAAACGGTCGGGGTCAGTAGGGGTGCAACGCCCTACTGATCCAGCAACCTCAAGAGAATTTGCAAATCTCTTGACTAAAGTTGCTCCAGACACACAATCATTATGTGTCTCTGCACCTGGTGATGAGGTATCCCTCATCACCTATAATTTAAAAGTGACAAATGATTTATCACTTAGAGCCATAGTCGACTGCGGAGCATCGCATAACTTTATTCGTCGCCAGTCACTAGAGGGTCGTAGGCTCAAATACGTTGAGCGCGACATCCCTCCAACGAGGATGACGGTGCGTCTTGCGACAGAACAGTAATGAAACGCGTAGTGAAATTTCACTACACGTTAAGAGATTTACAGTATGATGATTTCATCGTACTGGATTTGGATGACAAATTTGATGTCATCCTAGGTTTACCTTGGCTCAGAAAATACGAGCCAAGGATCAGCTGGCAGCATCGATCCGTAAAGATGCCTGCCACTTGTTCATCAGATGGCCATCTGATGAACGTCTTGGAGCGTCCACAAGCGTGTGGATGTACTACGAATGAGTGCGATGGCCTTACTTGTGTACGGTCGTTGGTACGAGTGTGATTACTAATCACACTGTGAAGTAAGATGCCGGCGGCTGTGCTAATGCACAGGCAGCGCCGAAGGTCCACCACTCGAAGAAGCCGAGTGGATTGAGACATGAATGTACGCCTGGTGGGCGATATTCAAGGAGTATACCGGTTGCCCCAAAGGGACAACACGATAATCCTAGGTCGAGTAGAGAGTCGACCAAAGAGGACCCGACTGTGATAGCGCAATCACACTCGGAAGACGTTTAGGGAAGAGGTCCCCACGCACTTGAAGAGAAACCTCCTCAAAATAGATGAAGTTACTAGACTACAAGATCCCGAGGGATTAATCCCTCGGCAGCCTGTGGATAAATTCCAGGAAGAAACCGAGACATTAAATGTCTTGGTTAATATCGGTTCAAGAGTAGGCGCTTATACTCTTGATCTGTATGCGCCTCCGAAATTAACTTCGGAGATAACTCAATTACCAACCCTAGAACCTAAGCGGTTCTTGAGAGATCTGCATGGTGGTAAAATCAAGCAGATCTGCGTACTCGTCACAGAGGACGATTACGTAACCGACATTCGGTCAGCGGTAATTTTTGCAGAGAACGAACGGGTTCTCAGCAGCTCATCGATGGACGAAAGTGTCCTCGATGTGAAGACTCGGATTGAAAGATACAGTACTCAATCTTGGGAGTCACTCAAGGGAAATCCTCTATACGAGGATTTAATAGAATTCAGGGATGTATTCCCTGAAGCAGTTCCATGCGAGTTGCCTAAGGATAAAGGCACTCGACATGAGATCGAGCTCAAACCGGGCTCGAAGTACTGTGTCATGAAGCAGTGGCCACTGCCTCGTGAACAAGTACTTGCGATCGATAAATTCTTTACCGATCGAGTAAAAGCGGGCCATGT
>NC_090622.1:1475293-1487548 GCF_004359215.1 Bremia lactucae | reverse complement strand
GATCCCGAAAAGATCAAAGCAATCACCGACTGGCCAGTTCCAGTCGATGTCAAGGGACTTAGAAAGTTCCTTGGTTTAGCGGCGTACTTACACAAGTACTCACGCAATTATGCAGAGATGACAGAACATCTCTCTCGTCTCTTGAAAAAAGACGAGAAATGGTTATGGAACGCTGATTGTCAGCGTTCATTTGAAGGATTCAAGCAAAGCTTGAAGCAATCGCCCATATTGGCGATTGCGGATCAAGACAGACCATTTCATGTGGTCTGTGACGCCAGCGATTTCGCAATCGGCTGCATGTTAATGCAATACGATACAGACGGCGCGGAGCGCGGCGTCTGTTAGCGATCGCGTCAGCTGCAACCAGCTGAACGCAATTACCCAGTGAACTCCTTGCCATGAAATATGCACTGGCTAAGTTTAGCGTCTATCTCCTTGGAGATAGACCGTTCATCGTATATACGGACCATGCATCATTACGCACGGCCGTAAACAGCCCACACCTCTCGCAAAGAATGGCGAGGTGGCTATCCTTCTTCGCGGAGTATAATTTATCCGTGGAATATTAACCAGGACGACTTAATGTCGTTGTTGATGCGTTATCACGCCGACCCGATTTCGAGTCGGCAGTGCACTCCAACAGTAAAAATAATCTCACTGTTGCAACAATCACTACGAGTGTTCCGTCATCAACCTTGGTTGATGACATAAAAAAGTTTACACAGAAGATTAAGACCTTCTGCGCTTAATATATTGTCTATTGAATCCATCCAATAGATATTTTAAAGATTTACCGGTTCTATAACGATCGTCATCCGACCGATACACAATACTCAACAGCTTATTGTATTACAAAGCCGTTGCCGGCGACACTCCACGTGTCGTCGTCCCAACTCACAATGATTTGCGCTTGCACATCATGTATGAGTGTCACGATGCACCAACAAGTGGGCATCGTGCACGTGAAAAAACTTATCTCACAGTAAGTCGCGACTTTATTGGCCCCGCCAGTATCAGTTCGTGCGCAGGTACATTTGTGCTTGCGAGGTGTGTCAACGGGTGAACCCTAGCCCATCCCGTGCACCTCTACAACCTTTATCACTTTCAGCGGAATGTTGGCAGTCCGTATTTATGGACTTCGTCTTCGGTTTTCCAGAAGGCGATCATAAAAAATGGATTCTTGTTTTTGTAGACAGATTCAGCAAGATGGTAAATCTTGCTGCAGTACCGAAGTCAATAATGGCTCCGGGCTGTGCCCGTGTCTTTATCGACACGGTATTCAGACTCCACGATTTACCTCGTGATCTGGTCTCAGATAGAGACCCACGGTTCACAGCGAAATTTTGGCAATCCGTGTTCCGATCTCTCGGAACACGGCTAACTATGTCAACTTCTGATTATCCAGAGACAGATGGTCAGACGGAACGCGTAAATCGCGTCCTCGAAGAGATACTTCGAGGTTACGTCCAATCGTATCCGAATTGGAGCGAGTTTTACCGATGGTCGAATTCGCCATCAACAATTAGGTGCATGCGTCTAAAACGCATACACCGTTCTTCATGAATGGCTTACGCCATCCACGCATACTCAATTAAAGGGATCCTCCAATTTAAGGGGGGATGGACTCGCACGAGCAAAACTAACTCTGGCTCATGCTCATCACGCGTCGAAGGTACCAACGATGCGAATGATGTCGATTTCCAAGCAGTCGACATCGAAGAAGAAAAATATATAATGGCAGTGTGCACAAAGCGCACTGGAAAAGACAAAACAAATGAGTTAGCAGAGGAATTTCTGCTGGCTCGAGAAACAGTAGTCGGTTTCGAACTGGATGTATTACTAACGCAGTGGACCAGCAGAAACGTAATGCAAACAAACATGGAAGAGGAAATGTTCTTTCACTTAAATTATTGATCTAGTACTACTGTCTACGGTAAACTTACTTAAGCATGCAGTCACTAATGTGGGAAGTAGTAAACTACTACTCAACTTCATTAGGCCATTTCTTGTGCTGCATCGCAGCGGCAATGCGTACACAATAAAATTGCCACGACGGACGCAGACACATTTTACACTTTTGGTTGGTCGAATCCGCCCGTACCATCCGTTCGCGGTTTCTTCCGCGGACGGATATGACCACCCCTTCAAGAATTCACAAAAGATTCTTGTAATCACGAATCAGACTATCATGTTGAGTCTGGAGATTCTTTTGCCGAACCGATGTTCCTCGAAATCGCGACGAGCTGACGACAGCTCGTCACATAGAGCGTGATACTTCCGTTCGTACTCCAACATTAAGTACGTACTTTTCGAACTGTCTTCCAACGGTTCGATACAGTGAGTCTGCACCGTCTGTTCCAACGAGTGACGCTTACCGTGCTCGTGATCGAGACCCTCCTCGAATACATTTAGGTAGTGGTCGAGTTTGTCGATCTTCCACTCTAGATCCGACACGCAGGTCAGATCTAAGTTTCCCTCCTCCACCACAACCATTGGCGAATTCCCACGGTGGTCAACATTTCCTTGTGAAATGCATCGTAAAGCCACCGTGATGTGAAGGGGCAGAGAACGAGTTATCTTGTTCGCTGGCGCGGTCATCCACCTTCACATGAAAGCTTAGAGCCTCGTTACCAGCTGGTTGTTGACGATGAGGGCCTCGTCCGTCAGTATGATGAGACCCGTCCGATGGATCAGAAGGTCCATCGGAAAGCACGCGCCCCTGGTGCTTGTAAATCGATTGCATACCGTTAATCGCATCGCGCATCTCGACAGAGATGGGAGCCCTCCCCCAAGGCGAAGAAAGAAAATAGGCATTCTATTTTACTTGCTTCGTGCTGTCAACACAACACGGACAGGGATCACCCCACAGAGGCAAGGAAGTCCTGCCTCACGTGACATTCGATAAATTTAGATCTTGCACCGGTTAGAGCTCGTTTTTTTAACTTAACGCGAATCGCGTTAAGTCTTTGAAGCCGGGATTCGCGTCCAATGTCTTCGACATTGCGAATAAGCGCGTTTCAGGGCTTGCATCAACGAACTTTTATCCCACTTGTTGTTGTCACTATTCCATCAATGCTTAAGAAAAGCATTGAGATTAAAAACTTCTTTAGCGCGAAAGCTCTTTGCGTGGGGATCAAGGCCGTGTAGCTTCGACGCAATAAATAAAGGATATTTATTGTGAGGAGTTGTCTCTTAAAAAAGCTACAGATCAAAAGCCGCGGCTACTTCTCAGGTGCAAGACGAGACATTTTACTGTCTGCACTCCCCGGAGTAATACCCACTGAAGCAGGTATACCACAAGAACTTATATTACGAAGGCTTACGCCATCGTCACCAGCACACACACAAAAACGTAAGTGCGGGTGACGGCACGGGAGACGGTGCTGGCGACGAGGAATCATCCTCATCGTCGGAAGCAAACATGCTATATCGAATGCGAATATCACGTCTATCTGATAGAGCCCCAACATTCGAAACTCATAGTCAGCCGCTTGACGACGTTCAGGCGACTGTTCCGCTCTCCCCGAGTCGGCCATCTCGTCCGACTCGCATTCATAGTCGACCGCCAAAGAGGGGTCGCATTTACGTGGTGACTCACCACGTGGACCTGCAACAGTTGTGTGTTGCGGGAGAAGATGATAGTATGGCAGACGCCCTGTCTACCGCAAGAGACAATAATGCGTTGCCCGCGGCTGTATTTACCGCAGCTGAAGGCTCCGCACTATTTGCACACCGCTGGACTCGTTAACCTTCCTATATTAATTAATTGAAAATGATGGTTCTGACAAATCACATCGTTCTCACTTAAGTGGTATTATAGTGACCACTCTCTTAAATAACAGACAGAGTGATTGTCGTTTAAGGGAGGGGGGATGTAACGGGGTGTATCGTTACATGTAATTATCACTTGAAGGTTGTTAATTGTTATATTATCTAAAAGGTAGATAATAATTGGAGAATATTACTTTACATAGTAATATTCGGAAAGCTTATCCATTGCTAGATATAGGCCATTATATATACTTTCTCCGCAATCCAGGCAGCACTGGACGGACGCAAAGAGACAGATAGATAAGAATTTATTACATGTTTTGTATTAATATATAAGTAAGTTAGTATTAAATAAATAGAACAGATGAACTTAATTATATCAAAAACAGTTTGGTTTTAACCCTCTTTAAAGCATTTTAAAGCATATGTTTTAAAGAGATTCTTCCTCTGCACGTACTAATGTACGTGAAGTGACGTGTTGCACCACTTGCACTGAAGCAGTGCAAAGTGGTCTTGTACTGAAGCAGTACAAGTCGGCAGCGCCCCGTTACAGCGTACGCAGTTAAACGACCTATCGCATATTAGATTGTAAGAATATTTTCATTATTGCAAACTTTACAATTAATGCAGTTTCTGTGGTTTCCATTTTTTACTATCCGAGTTTGCAAAATGCGCCACTTTATCTCTCTGTATTAGACAAAACGTTTCTAATGCAATTTATTGGGTAAATGTCACACGAACGTTTATCTTTATTTGGTAAGTTTTGCATGTATCTTATAATTAAACGTTTAGAGGGAAATCACACTAAATTTAATGAGTCTCTAAATATTATGAGATAAAACATGCTTTATTCGGCGTTGCTGTGAATAGAAGCTTCCATAAAACAAAACCACTGTAACAGGCTAACTGCATTATGTTAAACGCTTTTTAAGTACAGGTTAATTAATTCCTGTAAAGTAAATTTACTGTCACTCGAGTGAGATTCACATGCTGACCTATCCCTTGTGCACATGATGTACACAGGTGCACTCACATTGAAGGGATGCGTCTGTGAGCTGAGGTATTAAGACTTATTTATGCTCGCCATACCGATATTAACCTTTACAAAGATGGCATCTAATCATTGGGTAATAAATTTAGATTTAGTCCTGTTAGATACAAATTTATTAAAAAAACTTACGTTCTAGTACGCGGTGCGTGCGAAATGGCGGGCGACCACTTTCGCGACGTCACTTGTCTAAGTGTACAAATTCTTTCGGTGAGATCGCCTTAGGCGCTCACCAACGGCCTCGCTGCACGCGAAAAAATATGGTAAAATCGCTTTAACGCAGTGCCAGAAGGTGTGGGTTGTAAGGCGAGGTCTCTATAGAAGCGTCCACCTACGCTTGGTAGCATTAGTAGTCAATTCAACGACATATGACCCGGCTCTCTTGAGCGTGTCAGTGTATGAGCCTCAATATCCATTGGGCTCATATTCCCGACCCTACAAAACATCAAGGGTGGCTGAGCTTTAGTGTAGGAACTTGGTGAGCAAGCTCTGGTCAAGCTTGAACATGATCCCCTTGAGAAACAGGTTGCTCAGTTCGAGCAGTTTGAGGCGTTCATTCTCGGTCAGCATTTGACCGCATCCGGGGTACATAGCCATGCTGCGGCGAAATCCGTCATTAAGACTTAGAATGAGCTTAGATGTGAGCTGATTCGAAATGAGTCTCTCAAGAGAGCTTTGAGACGCTCTCAGCTTGGCCTTCTCAGCCGTGGTTCATTTGAAGGGACTTGCTGGAACTGCAGCGCACACGATTATTCACTGTTAGCCGTGGAGCAATGCGGTGTTCTACAGCTTATCGAGGACGACGCCCGTATAGTAGTATCGTACGTCATGTTTCATTTGTGCGTTAAGGCCTGAGAGTGAGCTAACTCGGCGCTTATGGTGAATAGGAAGGCATTTCTTTCAGTGGTGATCTTTGAGACAAGATTTCGCACCATGTGTAAGCAGCCGAACTACAAGGTGTTCATTCAGGTGCGTCTTTGTGGCGTGACAGGCGAAGCGATCTCGGTATACATATGCAGGAGATGCGCTCGCTGTCGACAGCTATTACTGTGGGTTTGATCCAAAATACATGAAGATGCCCACGTTTATGAATGGACTGCGGTACGGCTCATCGCGACAAGCCCTTTTTAAAGGTGTCGTCAACGATAGAAAAGGCAATCCAAATTGCCTAAGTTGAGTAGCAATCATTCAACAATGCCTCGGCGACAGCTTGATATAAGCCGTTGGTCGAAAGTTTAGATGCCACTCCAATGTATGGCAATCAGACGTAGTCTGCTACAAGCGCGGCTGGCACGACCATATGATGGCTCGCTGCTATGGGTCCCTGCTGGTGTTAAGACGCTCAGAAAAAGAACTCCCTACTTGAAGGGTGATGGCAAGAACCAGCGTGCAAGACGCATGAGCTCTGTATCGACTACTACGGATTCGGGAATTGCAGGAGCTAGTAGGGGCGAGATGCTCCACTGACGCAGACCATGGAGCTCCTCCTAACTTCTAAGCTATCGAACAAATAGATAGCATATTTCCTGAGGGCCGAAATTTCGGGCTTCAAACCTGCTGATCTATAGCGCTTGAGTGCGAGGTTATGACCATGTGGTGACTCTTCTTGTGGATTCGGTGCATCACAAATTTTGTGAGACTTGCGACTTGAATACAGACCGGCGACGAATGAGTCGCTTTGCCAGAATGACAAGCGAGAAGAGGCGACCGATCGTTGGGCTTGCAAAATCCTAGGGAACTCAAACTGAATTCGCCTTCAGCTTTAGCGTCTTCTTCTGTAGAAAAAGTCAACGGTGCTAGGTCTGGAGAGTCCTAATGACCCCTTCTTAGGCATATCATGGTTGGTAAGACACCAACCATGGATAGACGCGTATATGGTTAATTACACATATAGGCAGGACATCGGAGAAGATGCGCTTCTACGATAGACCTATGTAACTGATCTCGTCTCCGACACCAATTCCTACCCAAAGCCTAGAGCCTGGTGTAATTAAAAGTGTACCGACACGAAGTCAGGTGATTCGAACCCAGCTTAAAGAGATTGGGTGTAGTAAATAGGGGACCATGACAAATTATCATGCATTCAAGCGCTTAGCACAGAATTGAGAGCCTGTGCCATTTGAAAGCGAGCTGGTAGGAAGTCAAGCGTCGCTAGAGTCGGTACAGAGCATGGGGCCTCTTGCCATGAAATAAGCACTGGTTGAGTCAAGGGTCTACCTGTTGGGACATAGACAGTTCATTGTTTATACGAACCATGCGTCTTTACGCACGGCCATAAACACTCCACACATCTCGCAAAGAATAACGACATGGTTGTCTTTCTGCACAGAGTATAACTTCTCCGTGGAATTTAAACCAGGACGACTTAATGTCGTCGCTGATACCCTATCTCGCCGGCCCGAATTTTGAGCCGGCAGCACAAAACAACCGTCATCCAAAAATTTATACATACGTGCTTGCGAAGTCTGTCAACGAGTGAAACACAATTTTTCATCCTGTGCTCTATTCCAACATCTGCCTGTTCCGGCAGAGTGTTGACAGTTCGTATAAGTGGACTTCGTCTTCGGATTTACCGAAGATGATCACAAAAATAAAATATTCTGGTGTTTGTTGATCGGTTTAGCAAGATGGTACATCTTGCTGCGGTCCCGGAAACGAGCACAGCCAAAGGCTGTGCTCGTGTCTTTATTGACACGATATTTCGACTCCATGGGTTACCCCGTGAACGGGTCTCAGTTCGAAACCCTAAATTCACGGTAAAAACTTAGCAAACTGTGTTCAAATCACTTGGTACACAGTGCAAATGTCAAGTTCCGATCAACCTGAAACAAATGGTTAGACAAAACGTGCAAATTGTGTCCCCGAAGAGATACTTCATGGAAACGTCCACTCTTATACGAGTAGGAGCGAGTACTTGCCGATGGTAGAATTTGCCATCAACAATTCAATGCATGCTTTTACAAAGCATAGACCGTTTACGTGAACGACCTACGCCATCCACGAATACCCACCTTTTTAAGAGTGACTCGTATTCAAGGGGGGAGGGACTCGCTCTAACAAAGAACTTTCTAGCTCGTGCTTATCATGCATTGGCCTTAAGGTCAATGCGAATGATATCAACGTTAATTCAATCAGCATTAGAGCGGACATACTCAGTTATAGCGATAAGACGATTGCTGATTTTGATAATGATGCTGAAAGACTCAGCATCGAAAGCAATTTTATAAGTAAGAACAATAATGCTCTCACTAATGAGGAGTTGGATATAAAACAGGGGTTAATTTTGTGACACCTCCGTAGTGCGCATGGTAGCACTAAAGACAATAAAAACGAGTCAGCAGGTGAATACCTGCTGGCTAGAGAAGCAGTGGTCTGTTTCGCAAAAAATTCCAACGCTGATACCGTGACCGATAGAAACAGGACTCTGACAAAAGTGGAAAAGCAAGATTGTTTCATTTAATGTTCAAGATCTAATCCTATTGTCGACGATAAATCTATCAGAACGTGAAGTTACGAATGTGGACAGTATTAGTTTCTGCTCAAGTTTATCGGCTCGTTTTTTTATCGTGTACTCTACCGCCAAGGTAATGCGTACACGATCGATCTGCCTCGTAAAGAGCGTACGCAACCTACATTTTATGTCGGGCGTCTCTACCCGTACCGTCAGTACGAGGCTTCTTCCGATTCGGGTTCACTTTGGAACGGTCTAAGACGTTTGTCAAAGCCTGACGGTCCCGAACTAAAGCATGATAGTCTCGGGACAGAGTCTGTCTCTCACGAACCACACGATCAACTACGTCTTTTAAGGATGAGATATTTTGACGATCTGTCACCAGCTGGTTTTGCAGGGACTCATGCGTCCTTTCGTTCGCCACTTGATCCGTCACAACTTGCGCATATTTTTAACTGGTCACGGGAAATATTATCGACCGTCACCGCCAACTCGCGGCGACGGGATCGCTCATGATAATTGTCCTCTCTTAACCAGAAAAGGGTGTCATCCGAATCACGATGTTGATTCGGGTTCGCCTTGTTTGACGAACCCGTTTTTCCCTCCCCCTCCACATTCATTGAAGGATTCAAGCGGTGAATAATCTTCTTTGTTGAACGCTTCTCGAACCACCGCGAGGCAAAAGGGGTACCCTCGCATGATAACTGGAAACCTCATTTCCAACTGATGATGGACCTGCCCCCTTAAAGCAGCATCAGCATGAGTTTTATCCCCAAGAGAGACAAGGTAACCCTGCATTTCTAGGCAAACGCTGCAGCTTGTAGCGTGCAACGACTACGGTCCGTTTTTCATGCCGTTCACGGAACGCATCCAGGTTGTTTAGCCATGCCTCATGGCCTTTGCTTTGCACATTCCGTACAAATGCTCTTAATCTTAAAATAAAGGAGTGATATCCTTTGCTCGCTTACATGTGTACCACCAATGCCGGAAAAAGGCATCGATGAAGAATTCATTTTCGTCCTCACCAGGTTTGGGAAGCTGTATGAGTCGAACAACGGAATTTGGTACCGATTGCTGGTCAAACCAGACCAACGAGTTAGGTTGCCCTTATAGGACAGCCAAGGCTTCTTTTTGGGAGCAAACCGTAAAACATTGCGGTCCCTCTATATCGAGAATCACTCAAAGGAGTACATGTCGCCTAATCAACAAATAATGATTACGCTTACGACTTATAATCTCAACATTGGAGCTAACTACTTAAACACTTCGATGTTTAACAAATATTTCATCAGTTGGTTCAGCTTCTGTTCTTTGCAAGATTGGGTGGTCCCAGTCGCTAAGCGAACAGCCCGTTAGATCATGTTAACATTAATTGTAATATGGCTCTCGGCGCGATCCCTATAATCAACCCGTTTCTGGTGATGCAAACTAGCAGCACCAGAAGAATTTATGCTGAAGTGTCCTTTCGATCACTCCGTTTATGGTAATGCATACTGACGTCACCAGAGTGGTCGTCGTCCATGGAGTCATCACATCAAGGCTCCGCACCAAAAGGGTATGACGAAGCGTCAAACAGCTCCGTCATTACCTCTTTGGTTGTCACGTGGAGAATCCGAAGGTTTCACGGATGTGGCCCGGTTGATTCGGAGGCCTTAAGAAGTTTTACCAAGTCGGGCGATGACGCCGACTCGGCCAAGTCACCAACCACGGGGGTACCAGGTGATTTCTTTACCGCAGTCGACGCATTAGCGTCAACTGAAACATTTTGCATTACTAATAGCTGCACAGGTCCGTGCAGCTGTCGATTTTGCGACCTCACGGGCGACGCGCACGGGTTTAGACACCATGCGCAGACGAATTGATTTCGAACAAAAATTAATCATGCAATGGAATTGAGCTTTAAATAATGAACCAATAATGCAAAATTTCATCAAAGTATTTCTCTGTTACTCCACATCACTCGTGTTGGTTAGGGGGTGATGTAACGCGGCGTCCCGTTACATGACTGTTTTTTCCTATAAGAGGAACTCTTAATATAACATCTTATGAGAGGAAGTCATATTTAGATGTACAAAATTATTATCGTCATAAATTTTGACTTAATGGTTCCAATATTACCAAATTTGTTGATATTGACGCAATAAGACATTGGTTCTATTGATTGGTTGATTTAAGCTTGAATTAGCCCGGCCAATCGTTATAAGACACGATTGTGCGGTGCGCAATTGTGTCTTATAACGATTGGCGGGGCTAATTCACGCTTAGCATTTGTCCGATCGCGTTGCATTCGCAATATCCAACAGCGAACCGACCAATTTGCGATACGAAGTGATGTCCTTAAGCACTCAGTGTAATTTATACGGAGATAGGTCCTGGTCTGCGCAGATAGGGGTTGCGAACTGCATAAGCTCCATTTTGCTCAAACTTCGAGACCAACTACTTCATTGGGACTGTTTAAGTACCAATTCCCCCTTTTCTCGTGAGGAATTCTATTCCATGCCTAAAATAAATCCTGTAGCTCCAAGCGACTTGACCGTAAAATGCTCTATCAATTTCTTAAAAATCGTGACCGCCTCTGCATATGACTTGCATCCAATTAGGAGGTCATCCACATACAAGAATACGTATGTGGGTGATTTATTGTTTGCATGATCGCGTCGAACAAAAAGACATGTGTCTCCTCGACATTGTTCGAAGCCCATGGCAAACACAGAGGGCATTTTCTTCTGCCAAACCGCAGCCACTTCTTTTAACCATATAGGCTGATTAGTCGCTTACACACCATTCCAGGTGAATTCTCAACTCCATGGGGTGTCTCCACATGAACGTCTTCTTTCGAATCACCATTTAAAAACGCCGTCTCCACGTCAAATTGCCGGATATGCTGCAACAAGCAGAAAAAAAAACACGAATCGTATTTTAGCATGCGACAGGTGAATGAGTATCGAAGTTATTAAGATCATGCATTCGCAGACATCCGAGGGCAACCAAACGCTCTTTGAAACGAATAACATCACTGTTTTCATCGTACTTGTGCCCATATACCCGCTTGTGACCTATGACCTTGACACCTGGAGGACGGTAGACAGCGTCCCTTGTGTGGTTCTTGAGATGAGCATTGATCTTCGGTTGAATCGGTGCTTTCCATTTTCTTCATCCAGCGAATGCAATGTCTCTCGTAAATTCATCGGTACATCTCGTAATTGTCAACACACTGACGCTTAGGGGTCCGTCACATCTCGTTCGTCATTGACATTTTGGGTCCGGGTCATCTCGTTTGCTAGGAACCGGCGATTCATCAGCCAGAAAATGGTAAATGAATCTTCTCATCGTCAAAGCCATCAATCGTGAGTAGACGAGATGACGTGAAGGTAATATAAGGCCTTATATTCGACCCCGAGTACACTTCCAGTCGGTCATCTTGGGGGCGGGAATTCTCACAAAGTACAATAGCCTGCGACTGACCAGGTTTTCTTGAGAGCATGTGTGTACCATTTTTGCTACTTTCAGCGACCGTTTTGTCTGGAGTGCGAGTTATAATTAGATTGCGTCAATGACTTGTATGTCTGTGCGCTCTTCCTCAATCGGAACAACGTTATAGTGATGTGACGGATTGATCTCTAGATGCATCCACAACAGTGTCTTATCAACTAGTATCGTTGTCAGCAGTTTCATCAACGGCCATATCATCAACCTATTGGTCCTTACCCGAATCAGGTACTTCCATCTTCACTTCGTCTGCTTCATCATGAAAATGTTTGCATTGAGCAATAGGTTCACTTAAAACAACAACATCTTTGTACTGCGAAGGAGGTCTCTCGTTTAATGTAACGGACCTAGTCATGACCAATTGTTCACTCGCCAGCTCCCACGCTTAGTTCGCCTTTAAAGTTTCCAAATACTAAAGAAACAATGCACTTGCTTGCCTAGCTGCCTCATTTAGTTCACTTGCAATCCGTTACTCGTAGATATCCAGTCGAATTAA
>NC_090622.1:1452623-1475193 GCF_004359215.1 Bremia lactucae | reverse complement strand
ACTATTATTTAGTAATTGACCATCCCCTTAAGTACCAAATGTACTTAATGGGGACTGTGTAACATTAGGGCAACTCTAGCCCGTTACACGATGGTTCGTATACTCCCCACCATTGTCAATACGGATGCACTTAATCTTGCAATCCGTTTGCGACTCCACTATAACACGAAATTTCTTAAATCGTTCAAAATCTTGGGACTTTCCTGCTAGCAAGTATACGAAGACAACTCGACTGTAGTCGTTGATAAATGTGAGTACGTCTAGAACTCCACCCTTCGACTTCGACTTCATAGGTCCCATAAGATCGGTGTGGACAATCTTAAGAGGTCAGCTTGGTTTAACTTTACTTCCTGAAGTATGACTGAATGGGCTGTTTGTCATTTACCTGCGTGCAAATCTATTATATACCGCCATCCGATGCAACAACCCTCGGAATACCATCGCAAGACTTCATCACTTGCATGATCTCGTTTGTAGACGCATGACGTAGGCGAGAGTACCATAGCCCACTTGTGATAATAAACGCACCACTGCTATTAACCTTGTGTGCCTCTAATGTTACCTGTTGCTTCACATTCCACGCAACCACTTTTCCCACTCGTTTAATTTCTAGTACAGTCACGTTGTCGCTTATCAGAATTGCTTGATCGCACTTGTATTAAACAAGCAGCCTCGGCCGTCAGCGCTACTACAGACACAAAACAATCGTGTCTAGGCACAGGCACCTGTAACACCTCCGCAAGCTTGAGTGTGGGACCATTCTCGAGCATAAATTGTAACGTGCCTGTTCCTTGTTCCTGCAACTGCTGTCCATTCGCCACGGTGATGTCATTGAGGCGCTGAAATCTTCGTATTTCGCAAATTCACGCTTGTCATCACCAAGGTGTCCTCGGTTACCCTGAAAGCGTCGAGATTCATTACGCTGAGCATGTGTTTTAGAAGCAATTCTCTTCTTGTCTCGCTTCAGATGAGCGTCATACTCCCGGCGGAGCATCTCTCTTGCGTCCAGCAGCGCCTGTGAGCCTCAATAATGCGCATCATAGTATCATATTTGGATGTTAAAATTCCCAAAAGTAAAAGCAGCGGTTCATCATCATTTATGCTGTCACCAACAGCCCTGAGCTTTAGACAAAGCTCCTTAAACATCAGTAGATGATCCATAAGACTCGCACCAGTCTCCATCACAAATCTATCTTATTCAACCCGAAGTTGCCCTCGGTTTGTGATGATTTTTCGTCGTAAATAATGTCTTTAAAACCTCCAAACCTCAAAATAGCAGACTCACATTCCCGAACCATGCACTGATAGTTGGAGAGGGCAGCCTCACTAGTACATTAAGAGCCTTCATATCGGCGACTTTATATACAGGATTCCCCCGCAGCACTACCGGCTCTGGCTTAATCAAAACGTGATCTGAAAGATCCTTCCGCGCGAGTGTCATGCGTGCCTTAAATTCCCACATTTAGTACTTGTCATCCGTGAGGATTACATTAGGAGCCAACGTATTTGGGCTTAAACCTATTAACGAAAGCTCAACTACTTTCCTGTGCTGCAAAATGGAAAATAGTATAAGAATTAAACTACTCCTTAAATGAATGTATGCATCCCCTTATAAACTGATCACTCATTCCAGATCATTCGAAGACCACTGTCCATGCACGTTGTTCTTTTCACGACTGTCGTAATTCGTGATCCTCTACAGTTCTTACCTTTGCGAAAGGAAATTGTCGCTTGCGATTCTATCGGATTGCTTTGATTCGAATTGTCTATGTTACGCGCATTAAGGAAGGCGATTTCATATTAATTTGGTTTTTAGAAACTTGAGTTACGTTTTGTATTGCAAGAGCTATAGACAGAAACAGCACGTTAGATTAAAATGATACATTTAAATAAATGTAAAAAAAAAGTGCGAGGTATAGAAGCTTAAGAAAATAAAAAAAAATAGTTTTCTGAATCCAATTCCAGGCTTTAAACAGTTTAAAGTCTAAAAAATTGGCATCGACATTATCTGTGGTGTTGTGTACGCCACTAAACAAACTGTTTCGTAATCCAACAACATCCTGCCTCGCAAAAAGAATATATCCAACGAGCTCTATTTCTACTTTGCTTAATAGTACCCCTCCAATTTCTAACAAAAGAGAAACGTCGATTTCAGCGCCTTGGCGTGACACATGCGCTCAGCGCGTTTATTCCCAACGATCCGCTGCAGTCGCAATTGATCGAGTCGTGAAAACAATGCAATCGACGCGTTCGTGTCCATGGAATCCACAAGCCCATTATTGTCCCTCTCGTCTTGCATTGGAAGCAAATTTAGCATCTCCGGATAAAACTCCGCCATTACCGGTAATCCATACCAAATAATTTGGTGCACCCCTCGAATTTGATATTGATGGTAAAAATGAAAGCGCTCGGTATACAACATGACGTGGCAATGGCCATGAAAAAACGTCGTGCGGGCCCGAGACACTTGCGTGTTCGTCGTGTACTCGCAGCATTGCACACTCCGTAGTAGTTTTTCATGCATGCTATCGTGGAACAAGTTCCGCAGCCGGACATAGTCAAAGTAGGACGGAATAAACACAAGCACGTGTTTGCGCGGGTGGTCCAACAACCGTGCAAACACGTGCTTTTGAAAGTACGCAAAACGACACTCGACGTCGTCATTGGGGCTTAAATGGCCAAGATGGTCCATGTCCACGCGCTGGAAGAGTTGTTTGACACGCGGAACGACACGCGCAATGGCTGCCGAGCCATTGCGCATGTCGTACCGCGGGGCAATTTTAACCACACCGGATAAATTCTTACAGGTTTTGCTAATTACGGCATGAAGCACCGGTTCGATATTATGGGCAAAAACGATCGTTTGGCGAAAAAACGATGCCAAAAAGGTCAAATGCCACTCGTGGAGACGGGCAAAATCCGCAAAGGGCGCTTCTTTGCACGGTTGATTAATTGCTTGCAATACAAGTCGCAAGTGGTCAATATTTTGCATGCAAATGAGACTCCCCGAATCAATGACACATACTTCAATGGATGATAAAACGTCAGTTGTCAGTTTGACATCGGTATTTGTATCGGTATGGTCAAATTTCGTAACGTCGTCGCCAAGTTGCTGACGGAGTCCCAACGGCGACGCAAGAATCACGTCGGCATGATGGTATTCACTGTAAAAACGCACAGCTTTGCGTGAAAATGCCAAGCCTACTTGGAAACAATCGTCGTTGTTGCCTTGTGCAAATACCCGTTGCCATTCCGGCTTTTCCTCATCTTGCAACGGAGGGGACGCAGTCGTACCGCCAAATTCGTGCCAAAACCGGTTTTGGTTGTGAAACGTATCGATTGTTGCCGGTAAAAGGGCAAGCAATTGCTGTACAAATGCCATGGCAGCACTTCGGAGGGGCAAAAGTACCAGGACAGTCGCACGACAAAAGCCTTGATCCCGGTACTCTTTCTCGCCTTCAGTAAGTGTGTCGGTTAATACATTTCGTTCTTGCTGCTTCCGGAGACGCTCATTGTTGCGCAAAATGGTATCCCGTGTTTTAAACACATGGTTTAAAACATGCATGGCACTTAATTGGCGTAATACTGGGGTATTTTCATACGTTTGACCGGCAAAAAACACATCGGTATATGTAGCCATTTGCTGAAACAACATGCGCGGTACAGAATCTTTGGAAAACATTGTCTCAACGTCCACTTTACGCTCTTTCCACGTCGATAAGAGACGCGCACGTACATACAATTTCTTCGTAGTCGCCACGTCGGGCGTCGTGATGGCAGACGCAACTCCTGCACACATACTTGCTCCACTTTTGTAGCCAACTTCATACTTGCCTTCATCCAACATAGGTACATGAATTTTAACAAATTTTCGTGTTGCACTCTCAAATGTCTTGGCTTCCTCTTCGGTAAATGAACTTAACAAATACCGTCGTCGGAATGGATCCATGTCTTCTTCTTCTTCTTCTTCTTGCATGTCTGGCATTGCAACTTCATCGTCTTTTGCCATTTCCGCAAGTTGCTCCTCATTGGGTGGATTTGCGTCTTTTTCTTGCTTTTCCACGTCAGTATACACAGGTATACTTTTGTCATTTGCCTCTTCATCATCTGTATAATCAATGCATTCGGATGGTTTTTTAAACGTATCGATAAAGGCTTGAAAGACGGACTTTTGTGACTTCCGAGCGTCTTCGTCATCACTTTCACTCTCGTCGCTCGACTGTTTGCATTGCATTGGTTCGGGTTCTTGCACCTCGCAAGAAGATGTATACATTCCGTTGACTGTATGCTCCCGTGTTGCATTGTATACTTCGTATTGCCTTTTCTTCTTCATGGCTACATTGGTAACAAACGTGCGCGATTGGACGCGCGTAGCAACTTTTTGCGTCTTCCATTGACTCATCATGGACCCGTTTGGGCGGAATCGAACGGACGTCTTCTGTGGTGATGTCATTGCTTTCGATACAGGCGCAGCAGCATCGTCCCACGTATTCGCCTTGCGCTTGCGGCTGCCCTTCTTCTTGCTTCCCTTCCGTATACCCATTTTCCTCGAAAATGGCTGGTCGATACCAATAGCGTGATTTCATTGGCCAAGAAGACATGCAACCACCAGATCGTATATTATAAACTACGACAAATGGCTACATACCGGTTGCTAAACGGCAACACGTCTCGTGTCTCTATTTATGGCCTAAAAGAACCTCTATCTACCCGTGCTACACTTGTCCCTCCTTCCCAAACACGCGTGCAAACCACGTCTTCATCCTCTTGCCCATCGCTCCTCCCTCGTCACTCGCTTTCCTCGTTTCCTGCTTCCCTCGACCCTCCTGTTGCTTCCATCGCCCCTTTTGATCCTGTTGCCATCGCGTGTTGCGGCCATTCTCCACCCCACTTGCCCACCGCGTTTTCCTCTCTTCTCGATCATACGTTGTATTCACAAGCCCTTCCTCCACGAGTTCCAACACACGCGCTTTTAACTCCAATGCCAAACGATTTTCCACAAACGTCTTGTCAAAGCGAAACGATAGCCACAAGTATAAATCAATGATTTTTGCTTTAATTTCAATTTCTCCTAATGCTTCGGCCGTACGCGGGGCAACTTTTGGCAAATAAATGTCCAATTTCACCCGTTGCTGCAACGAATGGGCCCGTGCGTACTCAAGGAAAACACGACGGGCCAGTGGGTTACGTAACCCCACCGGCGACATGCAAAACGTAAACCGATCCGACAACGTTAAGTTCGTGTCCCGCAATACCGAAGCCGCGTCTTTCATGTCATGAGAATTGCACATGAAATACGCCCCATCCAATCGGGCCAACATCACGTACTTATCCACTAAATCCGCTAAATCCGTAATCATTGGCAACTGTTTGGCAAATTCCACCATCTGATCCGATGTGGGAAAAAGACCGGCCGACGTTAAGTTCGAAGGCACGTGATCGTACGAATCTTGAACGTACCGTAAATCCGTTTCACTAAGACACGTGACTTCCCCAACATCATAGTCACTTGTAAATCGTCCGGCACGACCCGCAATTTGCTTCACAAGTGCCGACGGGATGTCTACCATGCCACCGTGAGGACCGCTGTACTTTTGGACCGTAGAAAACACCACTCGTCGAATATTAAGGTTTAATCCCATGCCCACGGCATCCGATGCCACGAGAATGTTGTAGTCATTTGTACGAGCATTAAACAATTGCGCTTGATGCGATCGGGTCTCGGGAGGCAATTGACCGTAGATAATGCAACACTTTTGTCCCGTTTGGACTTCAATTTCCCGTTTAATACGAAAAATCTCTCGACGTGAAAACGCAACAACACAATCCCCGCGACGTACCGAACTGTACGATGGTAAATGGGACGAGGCTACTATTAAAGGCGATCGACGCGTGTACGTACGCACTTCAAACTCATCGCCCGTGGTGGCGGCAAACTTTTGAATCAACTCGACGGCTTCGGATGATCCACAGACGTGGATCTCATGGGCTTGAAGACCAAAGAAGGCACGGGTCCACGCCCATCCGCGTTGTAAGTCGCCAATTAATTGAATTTCATCCAAGACGGCCACATCCCATGTTTTTGTAATTTGGGCCATTTCGACCGTACAGGAAATGTGTGTAGCGTAGGGAACAATTTTTTTTTCTTGTCCGGTCACTAAAGATGTGTACAGTCCATCAGCATTTAATCGTTCATAAATCTCCAAAGCCAGTAATCGAAGTGGACCACAATAAATACCACCATGGGGGCCGGCTTGTTTTAAACGGGCAAGTGCTTGATAGGTTTTGCCACTATTTGTCGGACCTGCGTGGTAAATGATTTTTCGTTTCATGGCCGTGGCAAATGGGTACATTTGATGGGGTAACCGCAAATCAGTAAGTTGCTGGAGAGAGAGCGCTTTGGTTTTCTCAGGGTCCGTGGGGACGTAATTCTGGGCTTTGGCATAATCGACAAAGTACGGATAAAAAATGAACGAACTATGACGAGTCTTATCGTCCAGAACCTGGATCGTACACTTTTTTTTTAGACACAAAATACATTTCATATAGGTTCGTAGAAGAAAAAAGGAGCGTACCCGTCCAAACGATTCGAGTTCCGCTTGATTTTCAAAATATTGAAAAGGTTCCTTTAAAAACGATTTACGAAAACTTGAGGACGCCATGGCCCATTCGGCCGCGTTCATACCCGCTTCCATTATCAGTTCCTTGGCTTGAGAATTGCGTGGAAAGTGGCGCATGCGGCGATGGATTCGCTTGGCAATCTCGGAGGGCCATTTGATGTTTGGGGTACTCGAGAACTGACGACAAAGGGGTACATGAAGGGGTACATTGGTGTCCTTGAAGGGACACGTAAAGCGGTAAGTGGTAGGTCGTGAGGCAACTGATGAAAGCACGAGGTGTTGGGAAGGATACCAATGGCGAGTGGACACGGTGGATCGTTGGACGGCCTTTGAGAGCGGACGAGCACAACGTCGCACAAGCATTTAGAACTGATGGCAGGCACAATCAAACGTCAAGTGTGGACCACTTGAAATCCTGGGGCGTATCCCAGCACATGACAAAGGGTTACCACTATCAAAAATGTTGACGATCATTGAGCATTTAGATTGTAATCTAACGGAATTTTTGACATAAATTTCTTGCAATATAATTGTGCATTAAAAAACGCTCACGATTTTATTATTACAGATGGACAAACTTACATATACTATAATTACACAGCGACTTCGTAGACAATAATGGTGTTGAACGTTCGATGCTTCAGTGTAACCCCCCGACATAACAATAGCATCCTAGGGTGCAAACTTATCGCGCTTGTGCTGACTCAATTCGATCTACGAGATGAATTCTTATACAAGTAATTAATAACCGAAAATACCAACGAATTGGTAAGATTCACGCCATTAGAAGATTGTAAAATATTTTATTGTTTTCGTAGATTTCGACTTGCTAAATATGCCGACACTTAATTTCGACAAACTCTTTTTGCGTCGCTGTCTCTTTCTTAACGTCATACCACGCCCCCACTCGGTCGTCCACCCAATAACGAGTGGTTCTTGCGCTGGTCACTATAACTGGGGTACACGGCGTCACTTTCGTTGCTATTCGATCGACTCAAATTATTGGTAAATGGAGCCGTTAGGGGTACATTCCCAACCTGTCGCTGGTACCCCACGGGTTTGGGCCCGGCATTACTAGTATTGCCATAATGCGACTGCTGAAGGTTCTGTGGGGTCGTGTACGCGTGTCCAGTAAACGATTGGGAAGGCGTTGGTGCCTGTCCGTAAGTCTGTTGTGTAGCATTGACGCCAAAACCTCCCGACGATTCCGTGCGTACAAATTGGGTACGCGTAACCTCGGCACTCTGTTGAAGAGCAATGGCCAAATCCCGTTCGTAGGTCTTCCGAAAGTATCGAATTTTTTCCGCACGTCCCGCCGAGCTTAAGTATCCCGTAATTGACAATGCAATAACAGAGGCTAAACAGACCCAAAAACTGTACCCATAAAACCAGCATTGCCACTTGGTATCATCAGCCTTGCAACTTGAATAGGCCGAATTAATGGTATCAATTTGGTACAGTGTCTGTTGCAATAGTGCGCCCCAAATGACCAACGACACGGCCAATAACAAGGCTGTTTGGTTAGAAATAAAAAAAAAAAATAAGTCTTTTTCGAATCGATTGAAATAAAAAAAAAAAAAGACGTCACTTACATCCCACGAGGGTACAAAAGGACACAATCCGTTCCATGTACCCTGCCGAAGGACTATAAACCGCTCCAATCGCTGTGAGTAACCCCACGACCGAAATGGCGGCACCTGTGGCCGTTGTCGCTTGTGCCGATCGCATTCGTTTACTGCAGAGCGCATGGTGAAAATCCGCACCATCTCCAAGCATATAATTTGGGGTTGTATAATTTTGGACACAAAAGTCGGCATACTGCAAGACCGTGGCGGACGCGTAAAAGGGCGATTCGAGGCTGTTGGTCGAGTAGAACGCAAAGAGTCCGTACCCTTGATACACGTCTTTGCCGTCGCGACGATAGTGCTGTTGAAACCACGCGGGGTACGCCAACGCATAGAATGCTGTACCCGCCGAAACTAACGAAAGGAATACCGCTGCAACAATGGCAAAACCTGCGTGAGCGGACGAGGTTTTTGCGCTGAAGCACTGGCAATTCATTACGTACTTAAAACGGTATTTTTCATAAACATGGTGGCCACGACGAGGGAGAATCCTCGAACAAGGGGGTATACGGGGTCCGCGGGATCGACGCACGTGACACCGCTTTATTAAAGAGGGCCGCAAGTCTCGCGAAGCCACGATAGGAGTGAAGAATTCGCTGTGGAAAACAAACTCGGGCTGATCGCTTGGCTGAACGACTTGCTTTTTTGCCGTAGTTACGAGACTTTGCAGCTGGCAAACTGACTGGATTTTGTCCACCTAGGGGTGGGGGAGATAGGTAGACTCAGCCAAAACCGAACTCGATATCGGTACACTGAAAAAGTCGGTAAACTGAAAAGGCCGAAAGAACCATCATCTTTCTTCTACGAGCTGAAGCTTGATACCCCGTTTGACGCAATCCACGTGTTTATATGGGCGATTTAGAGTCATTCTATCGATGGACAGAGCTAAAGTAGCTCACAGAACTCTTTACAATCAGTCATGTTATGAACGGGGACGACTCTTTCAGTTTTTAGTCGATAGGTTTTAGAGACACCCTTTAATAATATCGGTACTACCGTCTAGTTGCCATTGCAACTATACTGGTCACCATTCGTCATTCAAGGTCATCGACTTGCCCTGAAAGACTTGACCAAATGCTTTATCCAGAATGAATACGAGCACGGCCTTATTTCACCCACAGACTGGCCGTCTTGGCTCAAAAGCGTATGCTATCGGACGCTTCCTATTTTGTTAAATGGCTCACGGTAGCGAGTGCTGCGCCCATTGCGTAGATCGATGAGCCACTTAGCGGCATAGTGATCGACATAATGTTTTCTAAGTCGACAAAGAGGCCGTTTCCTATTTTCGTTTCATGAAAACATTCGAGTCCAAATACATTTTTTTCCATAATTTATACCATGTCCTCGTACCGACAGGAAGGGGTTTAAAGACCCGATGCGATATATAAGATCCCCTATTGAATGACATAGTCACTCTCTCACTTACACGGAAAAGCACGGCCGGAGCCAAACGAATCAATTTGCCGTGTACGTTGTTAACTGGTATTGGCTTATAAGCGACAAGTAACAAAGATAAAGGGTGGGCATTCCCATGATGCAAATCGTGTTGGCAACGACTCTTTAGACGCCATAAACTCGTACGAACGTATTGCAACCACCAGAATATGGCCGTCCAGGTGATGTGCGGAGTAGATTGGTAAACTTGTGGACTTTTGGACAAGAAAAAGAGTCGTCGTGGCCTTACATTGCTATTTTCGTTCTTTAATACATCAATTTTGTAAGAAAAAAAGTCGTGTAGTAAAATTGTGACGAAAAGGATTAGGTGCATTCCGATTAGTAGAAATCCATTAGTATGACGAGAGTGGCTACACTCGTTGTCATTGTCATAAATAAACGACTGATCTGAATATTGTGAATCAGACGTTTCCTGTGCTGACATTCGGACGTAGTTGCGCCATTCACGTTACGTTTATTTTGAACTACTACTATTAGCGACGAGTGGCTGGTGGAGGCGAGCAAGTTCAGCGGCATGCCAATACTACGTCCCCTTTCCTTCGTTCGAATGGCGTAAAGATTGCACCTTACGAGAGACTAGATCTCGTAAAGACGGTGTTTCAAAGTAGGGGTTTCATCCTCAATTTGCAATATACATATATGGATACTTGGCACCTTATCAATCTTATTCCCGATCGCTTGCATCTTTATTGTGGCTGTTGGTACTGAGTTATTATGAATTGCATTGTGATGATGGCAATCGGAACACTTGACTTTGGAGTCGGTGCTCGCATTTTGAATGTAGAAAGCTTTCTAAGGCTTGAAAGCGGACAGCTCTTATCGAGCTCGCAGCCAGCCTAAGAAAAGGCACCAATATTATATTACGCTGATCAATATAAGACCTTTTGAACCGGGAGGGTCCATTATCACTGTCCCACGTTTGTAGTGACTTGCCAATTCCAAAGAGCAACAGCGGTTATAGTGGCAATATTTCTCAAGGTTATACAGTGCACAGTACATACAAACCAATAATTCACTTAGATTCGATTCAGCTTGACAAAAGAAAAATGAAATATTTTTGAATCGAATGGCGGTGCAGAAACGAAACAAACTTCTTCCATCCTTGCGACAAACGCATTGCGTTATCAAAAAAAATTACTGAAATAATTATCCATTAAAAAAAGGAATTGGTGTAACTGAACCGCCCAAACGAGGCTTTTCACAAAATTGTTTATCAATTGTTTATCGCGAGTATTGACGACGCAGAATATGGCCTCTTCCTTCAAGGTCCTTCCTCTACAAAACGTACTCGACAAATCTTGTCTTGTTCTGCAGATAATCAGTGGACCAGAAAGTGAGTGCTTGTTTCACATGGCACTCACTCGATGAATGTATCGCAGCTTTCAAGGGGTTTTCCATCTCACGCGATTACGACTCCATTTCTGCAACTAAAAGGAGGCACTACTAGATCCGCTATCGCAGCTGACTTCCAAGTCCAGTGAGTCGACAACAGATGGAAAAACCTCTGCCTCTAAAATCAAAAGCGTTTCATCTGTTGTCCGTACATCGTTTCTTTGAAGCCCGCTCTTCTTCAGTAGCGACGACGGCATCTGTTGTCGTAATAACGAGGCCTTCAAGCCTTTGCTTCTTGCCATGCGCATCTATGTGCTTCATCATAACGTCGATCGTGGAGACTGGCAACGACGCTGCACACTTTTGCGACACGAAGTGACACATTACAGACGCGACCAAATGGTTGTAAAAAGCGAGAACCTTATTTCACACTCGTTGAAAGCGATACATTTAAACATTTAAAACGTACCTTGACTTTCGATTATTATTATTATTATTATTGTTCCTTGAAACTCGTCTCTATATACCGTACAAAAATTCACGATGACTCCTCTCGTGCTATCCCGGCGCGTCCCAGAAAAAAGCTGATCGTTTTGACAAGCAGTTGGGGGTTGTCGCATTCCGTTTATTTCTGCTGTTAATTCCCCTGATCACAAAACGGGACCCTGACGTCCTTTTCAGCCATAATTCCTTTTAACGGGACTTCCATTTACGTGTGTTGCGAGTATAAAACGGTTTGAAGAAAACAAAAAAAAACAATTGCATTTTAAACTTCCTTAGTGTGTTGCAACAATCGATCATTTTTGCTTTTGGCATCTCTAGAGCTACCATGGCTCCTCGTGACAACTCGTTCTCGGTAGTGCACCAGCAGCCCCTCGTTCAAGAGCAATATCACGTGTATCTACAGCCATTCCATCGCTCTCCGCACAACACCTTTCCTAGTCATGGCCGTGTCCACAGGCTTCCTAATATGGCAACTCTACTCCGACACCATCACGCAACACAGCATCGAGAATCGATTACATCGGCCCGTGATTTCTCCAGCAACTTTGTACGGCACCGTACCCCCGTTCTCAAATACCTTTTCCAATGCCCGCAATTTGCCACACCGATGAAAAAACCTCGAAATGGCGTTAGCCACTGCGAAGTGGAACCGATTGGCCAAGACCTTGACTGTAGTATGGGAGACAGGACGTCGACCTTAGGTATACGCAATCAAGGGCAGTCAAAGGCCTCGCGGTATTTACGGGAAATTGATCGACGACACATTTTATTACGAATCGCGCAAGGGGAAAAGCAGTCGGCGTTGGCAAAAGAATATCACGTTAGTCGAGCAGCTATTTGCAACCTTAATAAGCACCGCGCGGAAGTGCTGTCCCGTAAGCATGAACACCCTCTGGCCAAACATCCGAAGCGAAGAAATTCTACCAAAGTGAAGAATCTGATTCCATTAAATGGAATCCTTTGTAGCCACTTTGTTGACAGTGGAGTAGATAAGAGAATGTTGGTGTGAGTAATAATGAACCTAATTTTTAGCTCTTTTCTGTATAAGAAACGTAACTCATGTATAACCATTTTTCAGTTGACATTCTGCTTGCGAAACATTTACGCTTTATCGAAGATTTATTTGCTATTGATAAAACGCAACCACATTGTGATTTATGAAGTCTTGAAGGTTTTACCTTTAAGACAGCGGCTTCGTCGCTTAAAATTCTCCAAAACTAAATTTTATGCGCCTCCGGTACATGAATTAACACGCGCACGGCATGTTGCCCCATCATGGTAATAACGGATTGTTTGTTCTGCTCAAACTCGGCCCTGCAATTGATTGATCACCGTTCACAGGTACAATATAAAAAACGAAGAGAATAAAAAAAGAATCATACTGCATCTTTTCAATATCACGCTGAGTTGCATCCTCCAACACGCTTGAATCTTCGCCCATCAACTATTTAAAAGAAAGAATAAAAGAGGACAATCATCTTAGCCAGTTTCCTTTCTTTTCTCTCTACCAATAAATTCGAAAATTGTGTCGCAACTTTTCCTTACGTCATTGTTGCCATTCATTTGGAAATTGCGCTCCATTTGTTTGCGATAGGCCGTGATTTCAGCCTCTGCCTCGAGTTTGGCCTGCTTGAGTCGCTCGCCGCGTTCTAAGGAAGTTTACGTGCACGCAAATGGAAAAAGCCAGACTTTATACATCAGATACGAAAGCACTGTCTTGTAAGAGCTCACCTTGACGCGCCTCGGTGATAATTTTAGACGCCTTGCTCTCAGCAGCCAGCAACTCTTTAATGCTCTGATTTGCCGCCATGACAGATCTTTGTGTTTTGCCAAAGGCATTTGTAAATAAATTTGTCGGAAATCGGGTAGTGATTGGTAGATATGAAAAACGCATAATTCTTTATTGTATCAAGGCAACAATCCTAATTAATCATGCAAGCTAGTCTTCTGGCAAATTCGATTAAGGCACTTGCTTGTTTTTTTCCCACTGCAGGAGCATGGAGATATCATTTCGAAGGTCCATAATGCAAGCTTGAAGCTTCTTCATTTCCATCGGATCGTGTTTACGCTGTTTACTCAACACGTCGACGCGATGCAAATAGCGCTTTTGCCATATGTTGCTATACGTCGGATCCTAGCACCCATTTCGCAACATTAGACCCTTTGCCAACTCATTTTTGATTCGTAATCACCCCACCTTTTTCGTAATCGTATGGTAAAAGGAGTTGCCAAGCACAGCAGTAAAGCCAATAAAGTACGTAATCGGTTCCATAACATCCCACGAGTAAACGTCCCAGACGCAATACATCAGTGACCCATAAAAACTGGTCAAACTCGTAAGACCGACCCATTTTTGCAAATTTGGTAAACGGCGGGCCGCTAACGCCACTTCTTTCTCCACTTGCTTTAGTTTCTTTAATGACCACTGGAGCTCCGCCAGTTGTCGCTCCTTGACTTTGCGGTTATGTTTAATGTTGTAGACCTCCGAATCCAACGCGTTCTGTAGCGTTAAAAGACTCTCCATACTCTACCCATCACTCACGCAATCATGTCAACAAAAGACCCATTCTCGTCGTTTGAATACGTAAACAACGCACATATGGTCGCAAAATTAATGCATTTTCCAGTTGCGGGTTTCGGGATCGATCAAAGTGGACCACAAGATTCCGGCGTTGCAATTCTCGTAGCCACTTGGTGGCAACTTTCTCTTCCGCACCTGCATTATGGCACATTCGGTAAAATTCAGGCAATGGCAACTACAACCACCGCACCCACCATTAGCCACAAAGAAAATAAAAAAACAAGGGCTTTTCGGGCACCTACAATTAGTTGCGACTTTTTTTCAATCTCGGATTTCACGGTAGCAAAGGCCACATTTTCCTCTCTAACTCTTCGACTGTCCATTGCAGCAGCGTCACTTTCAATCAATACGCTAATGTGGTTCAGTCGTACACAGAAAGACATGGACGTGAGTTCGCTGAGACGCACAGTACGAGCAAGCTTCGTGCCATCGAGTGTCGCGATTTCCACAGTTTTTAAAGACGTATCATTGGCTTTTATTGCATTGATAAAATCTTGGACACTTGTAGTGGCATCAGTTAGCCCTAAGCGCGTGAGGCCCTTAACACCAGGGAGTGGCAACAAAACGTCCAGCTTGCCGTGGGTAGTTGCGGCATTGCGTACACAGATTAAGGGCAACATGGATTCACTGGAGGTGGAGGTGGAACCAATGGAGGCGATACGATATGTCGTACGAGTGTGCATTGATCCCGAGCGGGGAGAGAACTTGCACAATGCTCGGGGAGCTTGCCGCAAGGACCGAAGAGCCATTTGAGGCTTTATTTCTAGTCGTAATGTGGATGTTTGGAAATATGTTGTTTTTGGACATTATTTTATAAAAATTTGCTCGTTAAAGGAGGTACATTTTTGGACTTGTAACAATTTTTGCAGTGAATTTGCCAAATCGAATAAATTGTTATCGTGATGGGGATGTCTCTTTATTACAGGTTACTGATTATGCCCGCTATGTAACGAGAATATTTATAAAAATGTCCTTATTGAACTTTTAAATACTTATAAACCCCTTCGTTCGGACTTAAAGGGGACTTTTCTGCGTGGGACTTTTGTTCGGAAATAAAGGGAGCATTGTTCACTTTGCGTGTCATTTTGCATAAGTTATGTAAATCAAATCATATAAATGTGAAGTTTATGATTGATCAAAGGTAGTAATTGCCGAGGCTATCCAGTCGATGCAGTGTCCGTCACTGCTTCATTCGCCGCAATGATCTCGACTGGGCAATCGATTTTCATTGATTAGGCGATCTTTCGATAAATGAGGATTTTTGTACTTGTTTCCCCCTGGAAACCAGGCAAGAAGAGGAAAGACGGAGCGCATGCACCAGATGGTATCGAATATGGTTTGCTGCATGAACTTTTCGTGTGATGTACCACTTTTTTGGAGGCGATACAGCCAAATATGCGGCTAACGTTTTGAGCAGAATATTAACCCGTTCCAACCCTAAGCGGGCGTCCCCAATGGAGATGTTGACTGGGAAGACGCCATGTCTGGTGGATATTATTTTTTGGGGTCGCAGTGTACCTTGATTCTAAAAGGATTTATGGAAGCAGCGCTCCGAAGTTAGAGTTGTTGATTAAAAAAAGCAATGAGATGGTCGCGTTTGGCTTCCGCGTGATCGTATTGCCATCACTACACGCCACGTCCGTCAAGACTCAGACAGATCGATAATTGGAGGGAGGTCTTATGTAACAAGGTCGAGAATTAATTACGAGAGCTAGCGCGCACGCTCCAAGATCAGTTCGCTAGTGTAGATCGTCAAATGCCTGTTGTAATTCAAACTTGACAGATGGAAAATCCAGCTGAGACGCGTCAGGATAAACCGCGAGCTAAACCCATTAAGAATGTGTTGCGACGATCTAAGCGTACTACAAAAAGTCACTGCGACAAGTGGAGGCGGACATGAAAATTCAATTGTTTTGAAGCCATCGCGTGAACTTGTAAACGCAGTCACAGCTGCCATTTAGACAAATCCTCGCCAGCATCCGGTGTTGTGGTGAACGCAGTCGTTGCTGCCATCTCGCAGGTTTCTTAATCTGAATTTACGCATATGCCCGACCCGAAGAATTTTTGCGAGGCGATGCGCAGTCCCGACCAAATTCGATAGGAATGCGTTAATTGTGAAGGATTTACACCATTGCGTGCAAATGAAACGTTACACGCAACACGTCGTGCTTTGTAACGTTCAATTCCTCCGTCTTTTGTGTATTTTTTCTTTGTATATCCACTTAATGTGCAAATACGGCACATCAGATTGTATTTTGACCACTCTCCGGTGCTCGGTGTGATTTTTTGCTGCCTTTTGCCGCGGTGTTGGACATGACAAGTGCAAACGCTTCTTAGGCAATTGCATGTATTGGCGTACACTAGCTCGGCATTTTGAGGTGCCAAGAGCTTACTTGCGAGCTGCTAAAGAAGTTGGAGTTGATATACATCTTCATATTCCTGAAGGAATGACTTTTACGTATGAGTATCTGTCCAAGTGTGGCGTAGATACCTTCAAGGATATTTGTTTTTTTGTTTGGAACGATACCTTTAAGGCTCAAAGTAGGCTGGTAGGCTGTGGTACCAGCTCCTACATGCAACGCTGACAGATATTTGATTCGTGCAATATACATTACAGACACATGTTTAATTTTAAGTCTGACCTAGAAGGAACTATTCTTGTCGGCACCTATGTAGATGACCTCTTGATGACCGGATCAGTAACCAGCGTGTTGATGGTTTCTTCTCGCATATGCTTGTCTTGGGTTAAAGGACCTTGGAATGGCTGAGAAATTTCTTGGAATGCGAGTCCATTACAATTCCGAGTCAGGTTACAAGATTGATCGAGAACCAGCTATTCATAAGTTACTTTTCAAGCATGGGATCGATAAAGCAAAGTCAGCGCGAGCTCAATTGGGAGGAGACCTTTTGGATGACGATCAAACTGGAGGAGATCGCTAATGCCGGCCAATGGGCCTGGTGCACCTGAGTGTCATACATCAAGACATTTAAGTCGCTGCTTTGAAGTTTGCTTTGGAATATTTGCTGCACAAGACCGGACATTTCTTTTGCTGTTCACGCTCCTCGACTGTGCAAGTACTGATATGTTATCGCAGCGGTTATTATTACAAGGACCCGATCGCTATCGACTGATGTCAAAGATGTTGTAAAGAAGATGCTTCTTTGGCCTCAAATTAGAGAATGATTGTACATAATACGCAGATGACAAATTTGTCATCCGCACTAAATAAGCTAGCCCCTGTCGCGTGCGGGTTCAAGCCTGTAAGCAAGAACTTTCGTCTTATGATGTGTGTATTTGTTCACACCTCCCCCTTCGCCACAGTGTTACTGAAGTTTAAGGTCCGCTCAGTCGATTGAGACGCTAGGCTGAGAGTGTATCGGAGGTCCCTAAAGCATACACTTTCTAAGACAAGTTGCCGCTTGTTTCTACGACTCAATGCGTCACTTAAACTAGTACCACTAAGCTCTACGAACTTGTACGACTCGTTACGTTGTGACACTTGCTAATTTTATGAAATAAGCGACTCTTTGAGTCTAAAAGTCTTCCTCTGCCTTAAAGCGCGAGGTATCCGAGTAGTCGAAATGTCGTGTCAATAAAGACACGATCACATCCTTTGGCTGTGATCAACTCAGGTACTGAAGTAAGCTGAGCCATTTTGCTAAAACAATCGACAAAACAGAAATAACACTATTCTTATGTTCGTCGTCGAAAAATCCGAATATGAAGTCCATGGATACAGACTGTCACACTTTGCCGGAACAGGCACAGGTTGTAACGGAGCTCTAAATTAGAGACGGGCGATGAAGAGTTGCTTTGCCAGGATCAAAAGCTAGAAAGGCTACCTTTCGTTTAGAGAATGGCGCGCTCGTAAAGTCTGAGGGAGTTCAAGTTGAACTCGCCTGAACCTACGGGTTCTACCGTAACAACCAAAAAGGTGATGACTAGGTTGTTTGACACTTCGTCAGACCCTTTCGGGATGAAGCACTGGGCTTCGCCCGTTGACAAACTTCGCAAGCACGTATGTGCTTGCGGGCGAAATCATACTGGCGTGGCCAAAAAAAAAGTCGCGACTTATCGTGAGATAGGTCTTCTCACGTCCATGATGATCTCTTTTTGATGCATTGTGCCACTCATATATGATGCGTAAACGCAAATTATTATGGATGGGGATGACGACACGAGGTATGTCGACAGCATTGGCTGTGTAATACAGTTACCCATTGTGTGTTGTGTATCGATCTGTTGGGGATCGATACAATTTTGACAATCCTTTTAGGGATTGTTGTGATGGATTTTAAAGGTAATCCATCAACTCTTTAAGAGCCTTATCTTGTGGATAAGCTCTTCTAACGTCGTCGAGAAATGTTGACGACGGAACGCTAATTGTTGCAACAGTGGCCTTTAGCTCAGTGTTGATTGTTGCAGTAGTGGCCTTATGCTCACTGTTCGTTTACGCAACCAGCTCATAATTGGGCCGGCGCGAATGGGTATTAGCGACGTCGTTAAGTTGTCCTAGTTTATACTCCGCGAAGAAAGACAACCATCCCGCCATTCTTTGCAAGAGGTGTGGTCTGTTTACGGCCGTGCGTATTGTCGCATGGTCCGTATATACAATGAAAGGTTTATCTTCCAAGAGATAGACCCTACACTTAGCTAGAGCATATTTCATGGCAAGGAGTTCCTTTTTATGCGCTGGATACTTGCTTTAGCTGGTTGAAGCTGACGCGATTGATAACAGACGACGCGCTTTGCGCCGTCTGTGTCAATTGCATTAACGTACAGCCGATTGCTAAATCGCTGGCGTCACACATCACGTGAAATGGTCGGTCTTGGTACGCAATTACCAGAATTGGCGATTGCGTCAAGCTTTGCTTGAAGCACATTCAAAGGAACGCCGACAATCAGCGTTTTACGACCACTTTACATTTTCTTCATTGAAGAAGAAAGATGTACTGTCGTTTCGGCATGATTTCTTGGGTACTTGTACAGGTACGCCGCTAAACCGAGGAACTTAGGAAGTCCCTTTACATCGACTGGCACAGGTTAAACGGTGATCGCCTTGATCTTTTCCGGATCCGGGCTTACACCGTGTTTACCTACGATGCATCCAAGAAGTCGTATTTCGCTTGCAGCGAACATACACTTCTGGAGATTTGAGTACATTCTGCACTCATGGCTCTGCTATGAATGAAGACATCATCAAAATAACTTGGTGCGAAATCACGCAACACATCTGTTAAATGTCACAGGGGCATTACTAAGCCTCTGTGGCATGAGTAGCCACTCCCATAGCATGCCGCTTGGGGTGCTTACTGCTGTGAACGGGATATCTTGCTCACGCGTGAGGATCTGATAGATTCCATCAATTAGAATCATTGACGAAAAAATAGTACTCTTTGACATACCATCAATCATTGCGTCTTTTCGTGATTTCGGCGTTTGAGCTGGTACCGTTGCAGCGCTCAATTTATTGAATGCATGCACAATCCGCCATCCTCATGTTGCTTTACGCACGCATAAAGTCGAGAAGCTATGTGGTAAAATTGATTCCCTAACATGGCCCGCTCTTTAGCGATTGGCAAAGAATTTGTCGATCGCTAATACTTGTTCACTAGGCAATGACCATTGCTTCATGACACAGTATTTCGGACCTGTAATTAGTTTAATTTCGTGTCGAGCCTTTATCCTTAGGCAACTCGCACGGTACTGATTCAGGGAATACATCCTTGAATTTAATTAAATTCTTATACAAAGGGTTTCTTTTTAAAGACTCCTAGCATTAAATATTAACCATTCAATTCGAGTCTTATAATCGAGGACACTTTCGTCTATCGATGAGCTGCTGAGAACTGGTTCGTTCTCAAAGAATACTATTGCCGAACGAATATTGGCCACTTAATTGTCATCTGTGACAAGTACGCAGACCTGCTTAACTTCGCCACTACGCAGATCACGCAAGAACCGTTTCAATTCTAGCATTGGCAATTGAGTTATCTCCGAAGCTAACTTGGAGGCGCTATTAGATCAAGTGTTTAAGCGCCTACTCTTAATCAATTGTTTACTAAGACATGTATTGTTTAAATTTCCTCTTTTAAACTTATTTCCAATGGTACCTGAGAATTTTGACCACAGGTTTATGGAGACTTATTCCCACAAATTTTATTTGGGGAGTATCCTCCCTAAACTACCTCTAGCTGTGGTTGCACTGCCACAGCAAGATCCTCTACTATCGACTCTCCAGTCGATCAAGGACTTTTGCACTGCCTCGAGTAGACGGGCGCTTTAAACTTTCTTGGATGTTGCTTTTCAAGCAAGCATCCTTGTTTCGTACCTTTCAAATTATTCGAGTGGTCGAACTTCGACGCTGCCTGTGCTTGTGCACAGCCGTCGGGATTTAACTACACAATGTATTATGTATTCACACTGAGGTCTTGTGCAGTCATGCAGCACCGGACCCATAAGTAAGGCCATCGTACTCACTCTTAGGACATCCACACGCTCTTCTTGAGGGGCTGGAAAGCTTCCTCCTGCTTCATTCAACATGCCCATGTCGGTTGATATGTGCGTAGGTCGCTGAACGGACTGCGAAGTGCTATCAGTTGAAATGGGGCTACTTCCGCTAGTACTGATCAGTACTAGTTAATCTTACACTGGTTACAGTGTAGGTGAGGTTTCTCAAAACTTCTCATCAACAAAGGTGCAGAGGAAGATTTCTTATGAAAAATAAGGGCTTTAGCTTAAAGGTCTATACTAAGGCTTTGAATTAGCGAAAAAGTAAAACTGATTAGTATATATAGTTTCCTACGTAATGATCTTCATCTACTACTGAACTTGGTCTATTAATAGCTGACTTAAGTATTGCGCCTCCTTGCGCCCCGCACAATCGTGTCTTGCAACGATTGACGGGGTTGAGTTAGACAAAAATTCAACCAATTAGTAGAGCAAATATCTTATTGCAACAATATTAGCAAATTTGGTAAAATTAGAACTATTTAAGTCAAAACTAATAAACATAATAATTTTGTACTTTTTTTGATTTATTTCTTCCCATAGGAAATAATATTCTTATTTCGCTTATAGAAAATAATACTTATGTAACGGTACACCCCGTTACAGCCCGACTGTTAATGCAATACGATACAGACGGCGCGGAGCGCGTCGTCTGTTACCAATCGCGCCAGCTGCAACAAGCTGAACGCAATTACCCAGTGCATGACGAGGAACTCCTTGCCATGAAATATGCATTGGCTAAATTAGGGTCTATCCCCTTTAAGATAGACCGTTCATCGTATATACGGACCACGCGTCATTACGCGCGGCCGTAAATTGCCCACACCTCTCGCAAAGAATCGCGAGGTGGCTATCCTTCTTCGCGGAGTATAATTTCTCCGTGGAATATAAGCCAGGACGACTCAATGTCGTCGCTGATGCGTTACCAGGCCGACCCGATTTGAGTCAGCAGTGCACTCCAACAGTGAAATTAACCCTCTGTTGCAACACGGTTCCGTCATCAACCTTAGTTAATGACATAAAGAAAGGCTACACAGAAGATAAGGACCTTCTATGTTTAATTAATCATCTATTCAATCCATTTAATAAATCTAATAAAGATTTACCTTTCTTATATTGATCGTTATCCAATCGTTACACAACACGCAACAACTTATTGTATGACACAGCCGTTGTCGGCGACACTCCACGTGTCGTCGTCCCAACTCACAATGTTTTGCGTTAGCGAATCATGTATGAGTGTCACGATGCACCAACAAGTGGGCATCGTGGACGCGAGAAATCTTATCTCACAGTAAGTCGCGACTTTTACTGGCCCCGCCATTATCAGCGCGTGCGCAAGTACATTCGTGCTTGCGAGGTAGGTCAACGGGTGAAGCCTAGCCCTTCATCCCGTGCACGTCTCCAACCTATACCACTTCATGTAGATGTTGGCAGTCCGCATCTATGGACTTCGACTTCGGATTTCCCGAAGTTAATCGCAAAAACAATGGAATCCTTGTTTTTGTAGACAGATTCAGCAAGATGGTATTTCTTGTTGCAGTACCAGAGTCGATCACGGCTCCAGGTTGTGCCCGTGTCTTTATCGACACGGTATTCAAACTCCACGGTCTACCCGTGAATTGGTCTCGGATAGAGATCCACGTTTCACGGCGGAGTTCTGGCAATCCGCGTTCCGATATCTCGGAACACGGCTGACTATGTCAACATCCGGTCACCTAGAAACGGATGGTCAAACAGAACGCGTAAATAGCGTCCTCGAAGAGATACTTCGAGGTTACGTCCAATCGTATCCGAATTGGAGCGAGTTTTTACCGATGGTCGAATTCGCCATCAATAATTCGGTGCATGCGTCTACAACGCATACACCGTTCTTTGTGAATGGCTTACGCCATCCTCGCATACCCACCCAATTAGAGGGATCCTCTAGTTTAAGGGGGGG
>NC_090622.1:1425781-1429115 GCF_004359215.1 Bremia lactucae | reverse complement strand
CCTCTTGATCCGTCATTAACCAAGACATTTAATGTCTCGGTTTCTTCTTGGGATTTATCCACAGGCTGCCGAGGGATTAATCCCTCGAGATGCTGAAGTGAAGTCTAGTTACGTGGGGACTTATTATCTCAACGTCTTCTGACTGTGTTTGCGCTATCACAGTCGGGTCCTCTACGGTCGACTCTCTACTCGACCTAGGATCATCGTGTTGTCCATTTTGGACAACCGTTATTTTCCTTGAATGTCGCCCGCTAGGTGTACAACCATGTCTCAATCTACTCGAATTATTCGAGTGGTGGACCTCCGGCGCTGCCTGTGCATTAGCACAGCCGCCGGCAGCTGACCCTACAGGGTGATTAGTAATCACGCTGTGATTTGGTGCAGTTGTACTAACGCCCGTACCACAAGTGAGGCCATCGCACTCACTCGTAGTACATCCACACGCTTGTGGACGCTCCAAGACGTTCATCAGATGTCCATTCGATGAATAAGTGGCAGGCATCTTTACGGATCGATGCTGCCAGCTGATCCTTGGCTCATTTTTTCTGAGCCAAGGTAAACCTAGGATGACATCAAATTTGTCATCCAAATCCAGTACGATGAGATCATTATCGTACTGTAAATCATTTAACGTGTAGTGAAATTTCACTACGCGTTTCATTACTGTTATCGATACACCTGTCGCTAGACGTTCCGTCATCCTCGTTGGAGGGATGTCGCGCTCAACATATTTGAGCCTACGACGCTGTAGTGACTGACGACGAATAAAGTTATTCGACGCTCTGCAGTCCACTAGGGCTTTAAGTGACAAATCATTTGTCACTTTTAAGTTCAAGGTGATGAGGGATACCTCATCACCAGGTGCAGAGAAAAATAATGATTGTGTGTCTGGAGCAACTTTCGTCAAGAGATTTGCAAATTCTCTCGAGGTTGCTGAATCAGTAGGGCGTTGCCCCCCAACTGACCCAAACCGTTTTTTTGACGGTCCGCCTCGCTGTTGCGATTTCGCAACAACGTCGGACCCGCGACCGTTGCCCTTTTTGGCATTCGAACCATAATTACGTTCAGTACCTCTCGGTACTGGGCGTGAGGTACTACACTCATGAGCGTAGTGTCCTAACTTTTGACAGCGATTGCATTTCTGCAATTTGCTGCGAGCACTTGAAAGCAATGAGTTTTAATACTCGGATAATAAGTTGACGGCACGATTGCGTGCGGGCTTACATCAAACTCTATCGATAAAAACTTATTTGATGTTGCACTATCGCAGCGGATCCTCCGCGCATCGAATTTCCTCGAAATGAGAAATTAAAGTATCGGATACTCGATGCCGCACATAATACAGTTATAAGTGATTATCTTGGTCGAGAAAAGACTGAAAGCTCGGTAAGCCAGAGTTACTAATTGTCCAAATTATATAAAATAGGTCAGTATTATACATGAAAAACGTGCCAATGGGTCAAACCCTCGGCACGTGCAACTGCACTGCTTACCTATTTGCCCGTATCCAATGATTTTTGAAAGTGCAATAGTATAGATTTTGTGTTTAATTCCCGAAAGATCAGGGAGGGGCCCACAGGAATTGTGATCTTTTTTGACCGAATGAGCGAAACGGCCCCTTTAGCGGCTGTGCCGGATGCCATTGTTCAAAAAGGTACAGCGATGATATTTATTGATCGCGTGTTTCGACAATACGTTTTGCCAGTGGCAATTGTCTCCGCACCAAATTAAACATGTCCCCAGCGGATCATCCGAAGACCGTTGGTCAAACTGAACGTGTCAACTGCGTCGTTGAAGACATTCCTGCGCAGTGTGTGTGTTGAGAACCTGATTGCTGTCGTTGAAGACATTCCTGCGCAGTGTGTGTGTTGAGAACCTGATTGCTGGAGCATACCACTCCTAATTGTTGAGTTTGCGTTGATTATTACTGTTCATTTCTCTAAAGGCTGATCTCAGCTATATTACTGTTAGGAAGCAAGCAAGTGAGTTTCTCGCAACACGGGTGAAGTGTATGGGTGCCCCACAACGGAAAACGCATGGGAATATGAGGTACCCTTTCGGCAAGATTGCCTAACTCCGTTGACACTTTTGAGCGTCGCTCAGGGTCAAATTGCGTCAAACGATGCTTGCCACCATAGAGGTGGGAATATATGGCTTGGATCCGCGGTTGCATGTGCAACCACTAGAGTGCTGGCTAGACATACCTCGTATTTCGTCCGATACGCTGCACTTAGGTGGTCTTTGGCCTTCAGCTTGCTAAATACAAGTGAAGCTTTCGTTCTAGGCGAAAATCGGTCTCATCGTCAGAGTCTCTAAGAAAACAAATATTTTGAAGACGACGGGTCCATTGGACCCATCGAATGAACGAAAGTTCGTTTCTTTTCGACTCGTTCGGATGTAAAGCGATCGGAATCTTCCTCATTGAGGGCACAGGGGAACCACGTGCTTTCTAACACAGACACGTCAGATATTAATGTGGTGTCATAATCAGTGGAGGGAAGTTTCGCTCACGGAGAGCATCGTGTGTAGCGAGCTCTTCCGGCGTCGTCGGGTTTGATCTTTTAATCCATAGTGCTAGAGATTAGCCCGCGACCTCTCGAAGGCGCTCTTCTACACTAAGTGACATGATTCTATACGCACAATGAGCTTTGCTTTGGCAAGGGCCTTAGCCCGACGACGATCTCAAGGCCCCTATACGAACCAATTAGTTTTTTTAATGGATAGCGATGCGGCTGTTGAAAGACGTGCTATCATCCTCATTCGAGGTATATCGAGCTCAACAAACTTGAGCGCACGATCTTCTAGCGATTGACGTTAAACTTAACTATTCGACGCCCCGCAATTAATTAGGGAATGAAGTAACAATCGCTTTGTCAATTTATTTGCAAAGTAATGAGAGTAATCTCATCACAGGGGGGGGGGCATTTACACAGAGTGATTGAGTGTCGGGAGCAACTTTCGAAAAAGGCCTGCAAAAAAAATTCTCTTGACGTTGCTGGATCGAAAGGACGCTTCGCAACGACTGAATTCGTCCGTTTCACGTTCCGCCTCGCCGTTATTGGAACGGGGTGTATTGTTACATGAAATTAACAATAAAAGATTGTTAATTAATATTATCCAAAAGGTAGATAATATTTGGAGGAAATTACTTTAAATAGTAATTTCCTGAATTCTTATCCATAAATAGGTATAGACCATTATGTCTATTTATTCCGCAGACTAATCAGCTGTAGAAGTAATCAAAGAGAGTTACGAGATAAGATAGATAAGAATTCATTTACATGTTTAGTATTAGTTTATAGTTAAGACAACATTTACAAAGATAGATTAACAA
>NC_090622.1:1417399-1419435 GCF_004359215.1 Bremia lactucae | reverse complement strand
GGTTTACCTTGGCTCAGAAAATACGAGCCAAGGATCAGCTGGCAGCATCGATCCGTAAAGATGCCTGCCACTTGTTCATCAGATGGCCATCTGATGAACGTCTTGGAGCGTCCACAAGCGTGTGGGTGTACTACGAGTGAGTGCGATGGCCTCACTTGTGGTACGGGCGTTAGTACAACTGCACCAAATCACAGCGTGATTACTAATCACCCTGTAGGGTCAGCTGCCGGCGGCTGTGCTAATGCACAGGCAGCGCCGGAGGTCCACCACTCGAATAATTCGAGTAGATTGAGACATGGTTGTACACCTAGCGGGCGACATTCAAGGAAAATAACGGTTGTCCAAAATGGACAACACGATGATCCTAGGTCGAGTAGAGAGTCGACCGTAGAGGACCCGACTGTGATAGCGCAAACACAGTCAGAAGACGTTGAGATAATAAGTCCCCACGTAACTAGACTTCACTTCAGCATCTCGAGGGATTAATCCCCCGGCAGCCTGTGGATAAATCCCAAGAAGAAACCGAGACATTAAATGTCTTGGTTAATGACGGATCAAGAGGAGGCGCTTATACTCTTGATCTGTGTGCGCCTCCGAAGTTAAATTCGGAGATAACTCAATTACCAACCCTAGAATCTAAGCGGTTCTTGAGAGATCTGCGTAGTGGTAGAATCGAGCAGATCGGCGTACTCGTCACAGAAGACGAATTCGTAACCGATATACGGTCAGCGGTAATTTTTGCAGAGAACGAACGGGTTCTCAGCAGCTCATCGATGGACGAAAGTGTCCTCGATGTGAAGACTCGGATTGAGAGATATACTACTAAATCCTGGGAGTCACTTAAGACAAATCCTTAATACAAGAATTTGGTTGAATTCAGGGATGTATTCCCTGAAGCAGTTCTATGCGAGTTGCCTTAAGATAAAGGCACTCGACATGAGATCGAGCTCAAACCGGGCTCGAAGTACTGTGTGGACACAGCCTTGTGAACAAGTACTTGCGATCGATAAATTCTTTATCGATCGATTAAAAGTGAGCCATGTAAGGGAGTCAACCTCCCCACATAGCTCTCCGACCTTCTGTGTGCGAAAGGCCACTGGAGGGTGGCGGATTGTGCACGCATTCAATAAACTGAATGCTGCAACGGTACTGACTCAAACGCCGATACCTAGAAAAGACGTAATCCTAGATGGTATGTCTCAGAGTACCATCTTTTCGTCTATGAGTCTGATGGATGAATTTTATCGGATCCTTATGCGTGAACGGGACATCTCGTACACAACAGCGAGCACTCTCAGTGGAATGCTCTGGGAATGGCTAGTAATGCCTCAGGGGCTAAGTACCCCCCCCCCTGTAACATTCTACAGATGCGAATCTACGTCGAAAGACTTCTGAAGCGACGTCGTCGTAATGGTCAATACCAGTAATAATGTAACGAGTCTGTTGAGACCGGTGCGAGAATTCGCACCGAGTTATTTTGATGATGTATTCGTCCATAGCCGGGCTATGGACGGAGAGACGGACGTGAAAGTTCATAAAAACCACGTTCGTCAGGTTCTTACACTTATGCGAAAGCATAAGATGTGCGCGCTGTTTACATCAAAAGTGGAACTTAACTTTTTTATGCTTTAAGCGATAAGCCTCAACCTAATTAATTTAAAAATAAATTTCTGTCACCAGATCTCTCTATCTGGTGGCTGCCTACTCGACGTGCAGATGATTTTCTCAGTTGTTTTAGCGTGGCTTTGCACCTTTAGATCTAGAGTAAGGAATGCTTAGTAGTTGTAACGGGGTGTATCGTTACATGAAATTAACACTTAAAGGTTGTTAATTAATATATTATGTAAAAGGTAGATAATATTTGGAGGATATTACTTTATATAGTAATATCCTGAATTCTTATCCATAAATAGGTATAGACCATTATGTCTATTTATTCCGCAGACTAATCAGCTGTAGAAGTAATCAAAGAGAGTTACAAGATAAGATAGATAAGAATTCATTTACATGTTTAGTATTAGTTTATAGTTAAGTCA
>NC_090622.1:1389771-1409515 GCF_004359215.1 Bremia lactucae | reverse complement strand
TCACCCCGCATGAATTGTTCCTTCATGCGATGGAATTTAAAATGATGGATCTGACCAATCAAAAACATTTTAAAAATTAAGTGGTCATTTAGCGACCACTCCATCTAATGACATTCAGAGTGATTGTCGTTTAAGGGAGGGGTGATGTAACGGGGTGTATCGTTACATGAAATTAACACTTAAAGGTTGTTAATTAATATATTATCTAAAAGGTAGATAATATTTGGAGGATATTACTTTATATAGTAATGTCCTGAATTCTTATCCATAAATAGGTATAGACCATTATGTCTATTTATTCCGCAGACTAATCAGCTGTAGAAGTAATCAAAGAGAGTTACAAGATAAGATAGATAAGAATTCATTTACATGTTTAGTATTAGTTTATAGTTAAGTTAGCATTTACAAAGATAGATTAAGAGACACTTAACTATATTAATACAGTTTTCATTTTACACTCTTAAATTAACTTGTCTTAAGAGAAGTCTTCCTCTATACGTACAGTGTACGTCACCTAACAAAAGGCACCACTCACAACTGAAGCAGTGTGAAGTGGACTTGTACTGAAACAGTACAAGTCGCAGTGCCCCGTTACAGTAGTCCTGCGTACTTGAAAATCTCAATGTCCTGACTTAATATTAGGAAATTGAACCTATGTACTGCGACTCATTGCTCACCGCGTTTGGCGGGGTTGTATCAGACCTAATTAACCGCCCGCTTCAAGAATTGCCTAATTAATCCGCCAACAGGTAACTACTGCACATCCATCGTGATATTTTTAACGTCGATCGACACTTTTAATAATCACAATTTCATTATTGTATTGCCTTTTCATTATTTACGATGCTTCTTGCACGATTGACCCAATTAGTCGCACAAGAGATTTTTAAAGGGAGAATTGATTATAACACGCGACGAGTGCCGTCGTTATTAGAAAATAGTGGAAAGAACTCATTATGCCTTAAGCGTCGTGTGTACACATTGCATAAATGGACATCGTGTCGTTGTGGCAGCAATCATTTCCCCCCAAATTGCTGTCTTCGGGTGGACATCAACGATGCAACTGAACGTTTTGGTGATTACGAGCTACCACATCGAGATAGTATAGAATTGTAATCACGTGGAACAGCAAAAACAATTTGCACAGTTCTAATTCGAGGCATTTTAATGGTGGTCCGTGTGACACTGAAGATCTAACCCTAAGGTTTAATTTTAAAAAGGTCTCGTTCGGCCTGTGCATAACCGAAACGTCTAAATGTGGGAGGAATTGATTAAGTTGACGGTCTCAGTTGCCTATTTTTTCGAAGCGCATTTCGAGAAGGCCAGCAGCATTATGTTAGTTTTAAAGGTAGCAGCTTCCAACGTACTAGTGATGCCTGTCCTCTTCAAGTTTAATTGATTACACGACGGCTTTCACTCTTTCTATAAGAGTACCTTTCTTGTACGGAGCTAGTTCGCAAAGCTTACGATGAGTACCATTACTCACGTCGCAGCTTCGTCGCTTCTTAGAAAAAGACATGAAAACAAGCAAAAGAGGAAATGAATTAAAAACGTGACATAACGTCGAACAACAGATTCAAGGAAACGTTCGGCTTTGCTCAAGCTCTTCATTATTGTTCATTGGACATTGTTAATGCCTTCCCCCACTCGTCGTCTTCCCTTCAAATCCACGCTTATTGGTACTCTCGTGTGCATAATTCGATAGAAATTGAAATTTTGTCGTAACGAAGTCGTGACGTACCAGACGAAGCGTCAGTGGGATATAGAGACACAGCCGATATTCTCCAGAACTAACATGAAGTCGGCGCCTTTTCTTTCACCATCAATGCCGGCAGACATCTGCCTAATGATACCATTGGCAGCTTTATATCCAATTTTCATCCTCCATCTTGTAAAGTTGCTGGCGACCTCTTCTAAAGTTGTAGGTAGCATTGGAAAACGAGGTGCACCATTGACATAATTAATAATACACATGTCCAATTTATCCTTCTGGTGCTAAAATTTAGCACTATGCGCGAAACAATTCCGCATATGCACTTTTTGGTGTGTTATACAATAATATGAAGCCTTCACATTCTCGAAGTATTTTTGAAACTTGCTTTATTAAAACTGCAACAAATTATTCAATAGTAATAATGGAGACGTAGCGACTTAATTAAGAAACAAGTCAATTTTACCACAAGATTTCATTTTTCACGTAACGCAGTGAATAATGACTGACATGTTGTTACACATGGAAACTTGTGCTAAGAAAAAAGACGCAACATCGTCGCACCACTAGTCGCTGTAAAATACTCACGCTTGTAGCCTACAAAGATGGGCGGTAAGTCTTGCAATGTATCACGCACCTACGATGGCGCGCGCAAGTCGGCTAGAAGTTTGCCACATGGATTTTTTTATTGGATTTAACAGCAGGTCCAACAACTAATTTCCGAATGAGCTCAAATTTTTTTTTATCAAAGGTATCAATTATTGAGCCTGTTGCCAGAACCAGAAGTCAATATTATTGTTCTATGCGTAAAGCGAGCTGCTTTTCTATCGAAACAACTCCCGCCGCTCGTGTCGGAGAACTTACATCATCGTGCTCCAGCGAGAAGAACCTAGTGCCTTTTGATTCTCGTGGACAAGTGAGCAAATAACGGCGCAATGAAACCAAAGATCTGCCAGCTAGTCACAATGCCGTAGTAATACCATTACCTAGCGTATCTGTCCACAAAAGTACCAGATGTCTCGGCTCAAAAAGATACCACTACGGACCGGGGAGCAGATACAAATCTCAAGTCCTTCCTAAGTTTTCAAAAATTACGTGTCCATTTTCCTAAAAGTCATAAATTTGCGAAACGCTAAACTATGGAATTAAACGTGATATTTCGATGAGGTCCGCCACAATGGCCTCAACAGCTGGAGGTCCCGTGTCAAATACTACCATTACTGCCTTAAAAGCTTCTACACGACCAAACCAGAAAAAGGAACTTTCCCCATCCAATGCATCCGATCCACGGCTCGTTATTTAGTCTCGTGTCCAGCAGACGTGCCAAGTCGCGTTTCGTGGTCCAAAAACCTTCGTCGTGCCAATCTTTCATGAACCGTAGCTCTCGACATCGTCGCTACGCTTGGCCATTTAGGACGAAGAGCCCGCAATGTAAAAGCGCCACGTGATCATCGCAGGCATCTTTCAAACGTGCAATTGCAACCCCCCGAAACAACAACGTCTCGACAGACGTCATTGTTTTCCGACAAGGTATCGTCCGCAACAAATTCAAGAATGTATGTAATCTTTGCAACCCCGACCTACACTCCTACTTTTTATCCACCCGCCTCAATTCTCAGTTTGCAATTTCCTCCTTTCTAAAATTGGGTCCTGCACCTATGCTCGCAACGGCGCGAACAGCCCCCGCGGAGCTCCACTTCTCCAGCTTCCTCACACAGCTCAAAACGGAGCCTTCCGCCGAGCCTTCATCGCGGTTAGACGACCCGTCGGCGTCGACGCCCGTCCCAAGTGCCGACACCTTTACGACGAATTACGCGCCCGTGCGCCCACTCAGTAGTGCCTCCTCCTTCCATGCGCCCTCCGGGTACTACCATTCGACCACCGAGGTGTTGCCCCCGCGCGAGTTGCCAAACTCTATCCCGCTTTGGTCCACCGCGGTGCCTTCCTTAAGTACGGAAACCTATGGCAACCACAACCCGCAGTTGCATCCGCTTTTGCACCACAATACGTCGCTCCTTCGACCGAACGAAGACGAATTGGTCCTGGATGCCCAAATGCTGCGGGAAGTGCTGCAAGAAATGCCATCGAGTCACGTGTCGCACCGAACACCACTCATGCCCGGGCTGCAACTCCTTTTTGCCTCGCCGTTGCCCTCGAGTGACCTTCATTCGGCCAATCCACCATCATTCTACCCCCCACCCCCATCAATGGCATCCTCGTCCGAGATGCTTCTCCCAATGAGCCAATCAGCAGCATCCGCAACTGGACACGACTTACCTTCCCCGTCGCAAAATTTTGCCCCACCGTTAGCCACAAATGTGCCCCTTGCAAGAAAAAAACGCGCACCAACGACTCGGGTTTGCAAAGTCGAGGGCTGCACCAAGGGCATTCGGTCACGCGGACTGTGCAAAGCCCACGGTGGGGGCCGTCGCTGTACGACTCCGGGTTGTACGACCAGTGACCAGGGAGGGGGCCACTGTGTTCTGCACGGCGGCGGTCGTCGCTGTCGCATTGATGGGTGCAAAAAATCAGCCCAGTGGCGAGGTGTGTGCAAAATGCACGGTGGTGCCCGGCGTTGCCGCTATGGCCAGTGCTCCAAAAATGGCCAAGTGAAACAGGGGTATTGCCGAATGCACCATAATTTGCTAACGGCGCAACGGCAACAGCAAGAGCAACTGCAACTGCAACACTCGTTGCAGCCACTACCGCCGTTGCCGTCCATGAGTGGAAAACGCACGATGGATGGCAATTAACAAATCACCTCTGGACACTCGCTCTGGTTGTACATTTTGCATGTGTTTAAATTTCGACAGTGGAAGGCGTAACTCAACCCTAATATAGTAGTTTCATGGCCTGCCATTTGTTGCGTTGAAGTTGCGAGTAGACAATAAGGGGCGAAACGGATGGATCCGGTTCATGCCACTGCGGGGTCTTACGGTAGTCAACGGGTAGAAGAAACACAAGAATCACGTGATGTTGCGTCGGCTTCCACCGAGCAGGTGGAAAAAGGGACGTCGTTGGGTTTTCGCAAGTTTCGGGAAGCGCTCATGGCAAAAAAATTTAAAAACCAGGATAATTTGCCGGTACATGCCAGTAACTTTAATATTATTTTTTTTGGGTAAATCTTATTTTTGCGTAAAGGTGGCAATTGAAGCAGTTGCTGGACTCTATATCGGCTCTTATGGAGCAGCCACGAACTTGCAGGCGCTGCAACAAGCGGGGATCACGCACGTGTTGTGTGTGTCTCAAAGGCTGTCACTCAAGTGAGAAACACATAATTATTATTCCGCATTCTGTAACCCTGACGAAATAAATGGACAGCTTTCCCTCTTTGTTCAAGTATTTGCAATTACAAGTGGCCGATCAGGTTTCCGAATCAATTTCCACGGTTTTTGACAAGGCATTTGGCTTCATTGACAGGTAAAAGGCAACAGTCACTATTTTTTTTAAGAAAAATGGCGATTTAACGTCAAGTAGTGCAATAAATGTTGGAGGGAAAGTTCTTGTACATTGCTTCATGGGAAGATCGAGATCGGCAACAATCATTCTTGCATATCTTATGGCACGTTATAATCTCACGCTAACGAGCGCGCTGCAAGAATTGCGACGAGTGCGCCCGCAAGCTCAGCCTAACAGTGGGTTCTATAATGAGTTACTGATATTCGAAGGAAAGCAGAAACGGCTACGCGAGTAGCACGTTTACACCACCAAACGAGTTACCGAATACAAGGCGTACCTATACTTTGCACCTTTTGTCTTTTTATCCTATAATTTTTATCATCCTTTAGCTGTTCACACCGCTTCTTTATTTTTTGGACCAAAAAGTCACTCGAGTTCCTATCACTTTTGTACTCAGGTTCTTTTCACTGTGTTTTCGGACACTTTTACGCTTGTGCTTCATCAATAGGAATACCAAAAGGATCAAAAATGAGCGCGCTTCTAGTAAAATACTAAATGCCTATAATATAGTGTTATACTTAATTTGCAAAAGCAGACTTTTCGTTTCTAGCTATGCAATGTGTAAGTGTAATTATACCGCTGTTGCCAAAGATATAATTATTGAATACACCGCAAAACACGTATAGAAACAAATATTTATGCATTAGCACTCCAATTGTTGCCAACAAATTTGCAATTTGCAACCTTGCCTTTTCTTTCATCTCGAGCTTCCGAGCTTTATAGATTCGCAGCGTCCACTTCCACCTCGACGACTGCTTCCTCGGCCTCCTCATCAGGCAGTAGCTTCCTTTCAATAAACTCAAGTATGGAATTCTCATCCCAGTGGGCCACGCTGACCAAAAGGTAGAAACACAGAATCAGTAGAAATAAAGAACAAATTCGCAACTTGCAACTGCACCTAATCTCCTCGACTTTTTCGCCTACTTTGTCAAAAAAAAGAAGCATCGGAAGTCGCAAATTTGCCTCTTCCACCTCAAGTCGTTTAATTTGCTTCGCCTGGTGCTCTAAAAAGTTGGCCACTTTGGGGTACCGCTTAAGTCGGTACTGATTGACTGCCAATACCGCTTTATAGAACCGACGACCTTCGGCTTCAAGTACTTTGGACAAGTCCGAGCAACATTCGTGACACTCTTGCGTCACTTTTTGAACGGCTTTGGCGCCATTTGTCTGCGCTTTTGCCGCAACTGGAGCCAAAAAGGACGCCAAGGTGTCACAGAGGCGGCAGTCGAGCGCTTCCACATCAAAACCAAGCAATGCGCATTCGTTGCGATGCTTCAAGAGAAGACTGAGGTCGGATGTGGGTTCATTGAATGCATTGAGAGTCTCCTTGGCCAACGCGTGGGCCTCTAAGAGCATTAGCACCAGGGCGAGCCACGTGCTTTTCATCCTGAGCTTAAAAGTTAGAAATCTTTAAAATACTCAAATTTGTGTTCGATACACAAGATTATTAAGTCCAAAACCTAATGACAATTTATTTTGTACCTTCGAATTGGTCGAAGTGTTGATATCTGTCTCTCTCTTTGCGCGCGTCCAGCGCTGACTGAACCGTAGAGAGAGTTGATTTAATGGTCTATATCGACCAATGGATAAACTTTTAGAATAATACCATGTAAAATAATATTCGCCAAATATACTCTACCTTTTCGATAATATATTAATTACAAGCTTTAAATGTTAATTGTATGTAGCGATACATCCCGTTACGTAACCCCTCCCTCAAACGACAATCACTCTGACATTCATTGGATAGAGTGGTCCCTATAAGAATTCTAAATCAAAAACGATGTTGATTGGTCAGAACCATCATTTTTAATTCTATCGCATAGTTTACAACTTCATGCGGTATGCGAATAGTGCAGCGCCTTCGGCTGCGGTTCATGCAGCCGTGGGCGACGCATTATTGTCTCTTTCGGCAGACGTTTCATCTGCCGTAGTGCCATCTTCTCCCGCAACTCTAATTGTTGCGGGTGCACGTGGTGATACACCACGTGAATGCGAACCCTCTTTAGAGGTTGACTACGAATCCGAGTCGAACGAAATGGCCGACTCGGGGAGAACAGAACAGTCGCCTGATCATCGTCAGGGGGCTGACTATGAACCTTCGAATGAGGGGGCTCACTCGGGTAGACGTGTCGATAAAGCATGTTCGGTTCCGACGATGAGGATGATTCCTCATCGCCAGCATCGTCTCCCGTGCCGTCACCCGCACATATTTTTGTGCGTGGTGATGACGATGGTGTAAGCTATCGTAAGAAAAGTTCTTGTGGAACCTCTGCTTCAGTGGGTACCACTCAGGGGATCGTCGACACTAAAATGTCTCTTCTTGCCCCTGAGAAGAAGCCGAGGCTTTTGCCCGAATAGCTAATCAATAGCTTGTCTGGATAGACTACTCCTCACAATAAATATTCCTTATTTATTGCGACAAAGCTACATGGCCTTAATCCCAGCGCGAAGAGCTTTGACGCTGAGGAAGATTCTTATCTCGATGTTTGGTTCAGCATCGATGGTATAGTGGCAACAACAAGCGAGATAAAGTCTCGCTGATGCAAGCCTGGAGCGCGTTCGTTCGCAATGTCAAAGACATTGGACGCGAAGCCTGGCTTTAAAGACTTGACGCGATTCGCGTTAAGTTTGAGAACCGAACTCCAACCGGTGCAAAGTATAAATTGCATCGGTTGTCACGTGAGGCAGGACTTCCATGCCTCACGTGGGGTGATCCCTGTCTGTGTTATGTTGACAGCACGAAGCAAGTAAAAAGGGATGCCTATTCCCTTTCTTCGCCCTGGGGGAGACCTCGCATCTCTATCGAGATGCGCGATGCGATTGACGTTTTGCAATCGATTTACACGCGCCAGGGGCGCGTTTTTTTGCGATGGACCTTCTGATCCATCGGATGAGTCTCGTCATACTGACGGGCGAGGCCCTCAACGTCAACAACCAGCTGGGAACGAGGTTCCCAGCTGTCATGTGAAGGTAGATAAACGCGCCAGCGAACAAGATAACTCGTTCGCTGCCCCTTCACATCACGGTGGTTTTGAATACGTTCCACAAGGAAACGTTGAACCGTGGGAATCTACCAATGGTTGTGGCAGAGGAGGCAAAATTAGATCCGACCCATGTGTCGGATCTAGAGTCGAAGATCGACAAACTCGATCGCTTCCTCCATGATTTTTGAAGGAGGACTTGATTACGAGCGCGGTAAGCGTCGCACATAGAGCAGACGGTGTAGGCTCACCATATCGAATGGTTGGAAGACCTTTCGAAGAGTGCGTACTCCATGTTGGAGTACGAACGGAATTATCACGTTCTTCGTGATGAGCTGTCTTCCGCTCATCGCGGTTTCGAGGAGCTTCGGACCCGGCGTGAGAATCTGGTTCGTGACCACAAGAATCTTTTAGGGATTCTTGAAAAGGGTGGTCAGATCCGTCCTCGGAAGAAACCGCGTACTGATGCTACGGGCGGAGCCGACCAATGTAAATCGTAGGATACACTCGCATCTTTCGTGGCAATTCAATTGTGCACGCATTGCTTTTGCAATGCAGTACGCGGAAAGGCCTAATGAACTTGGGCAGTAGTTTACTGCTACCCACATTAATGACTACACGCGTAGGTAAGTTTACCGTAGAGAGTACCACTAGGTCATTAACTTTAAATAAAGAACATTTGCTCTTCCATGTTTGTCTGCGTTCCGTTTCTGACGGTCCACTGCGTTAGCAATGGAATCCTGTACGAAACGGATTATTGGCTCTCGAGTTAGCAGAAATTCTTCTGCTGACTCATTTGTTTTGTCTTTTTCAGTACGCTTTGTGCGTACTGCCATGAGATCATTCTCATCTTCGATGTCGATTTCTTCAAGATCGACATCACTCGCGTCGTTGTTGACTTCGACGCGTGATGAGCATGAGCCAGAAATGGTTTTGCTCGTGCGAGTCCCCGTCCCCTAAACAAGATCCCTCTAATTGGGTGGGTATGCTAGGATGGCGTAAGCCATTCACGAATAATGGTATATGCGTTGTTGGCGCATGCACCGATTTATTGATGGCGAATTCGACCATCGGTAAAAACTCGCTCCAATTCATATACAATTGGACGTAACCTCGAAGTATCTCTTCGAGGACGCGATTTACGCGTTCTGTTTGACCATCCGTTTCCGGGTGATCAGATGTAGACATAGTCAGCCGTGTTCCGAGAGATCGGAACACGGATTGCCAGAACGCCGCCGTGAATCTCGGATCTCTATCCGAGACTAATTCACGGGGTAACCCATGGAGTTTGAATACCGTGTCGATAAAGACACGGGCACAACCCGGAGCCGTAATCGACTCTGGTACCGCAGCAAGGTGTACCATCTTGCTGAATCTGTCTACAAAAACAAGGATTCCATTGTTTTTGTGTTCGTCTTCGGGAAATCCGAAGACGAAGTCCATAGATACGGACTGCCAACACTCTGCCGGAAGTGGTAGAGGTTGAAGAGGTGCACGGGATGAAGGGCTAGGCTTCACCCGTTGACAAACCTCGCAAGCACGAATGTACTTGCGCACAAACTGATACTGGCGGGGCCAGTAAAAGTATCGACTTACCGTGAGGTAAGTCTTCTCACGTCCACGATGTCCACTTGTTGGAGCATCGTGACACTCATACATGATGCGCAAGCGCAAATCATTGTGAGTCGGGACGACGACACGTGGGGTGTCGCCGGTAACGGCTGTGTAATACAATAAGCCGTTACGTGTTGTGTATCGATCGGATGACGATCGATATAAAGCCGGTAGATCTTTAAAAGATTTATCGGATGGATTCATTAAATGATCCATCAGACAAAGAAGGTCCTTATCTTCTTTATAGGCTTTCTTTATTTCATCAACTAAGGTTGATGATGGAACACTCGTAGTGAGTGTTGCAACAGTAAGATCACTTTTACTGTTGGGGTGCACTGCTGACTCGAAATCGGGTCGGCGTGATAACGCATCAGCGACGACATTAAGTCGTCCTGGTTTATATTCGACGGAGAAGTTATACTCCGCGAAGAAGGATAGCCACCTCGCCATTCTTTGCGAGAGGTGTGGGCTATTGACGGCCGTGCGTAATGACGCATGGTCCGTGTCCGAGTACATACAATAAAATGTCTCGTCTTACCCTGAGAAAAAGCCGTGGCTTTACCCGAACGGCTAGTCAGTAACTTGTCTGGAGAGACAACTCCTCACAATTAATATCCTTTATTTATTGCGGCAAAGCTACATGGCCTGGATCCCAGCGCGAAGAACTTTTGCGCTAAGGAAGATTTTTACCTCGATGGTTTTCTTAAGCATCGATGGTACAGTGGCAACAACAAGCGAGATAAAGTTTCGATGACGCAAGCCTGGAGCGCGTTCGTTCGCAATGTCAAAGACATTGGACGCGAAGCCTGGCTTCAAAAACTTGACGCAATTCCCGTTAAGTTTGAGAAACGAACTTCAATCGGTGCAAAATATAAATTGCATCGGTTGTCACGTGAGGCAGGACTTCCATGCCTCACGTGGGGTGATCCCTGTCCGTGTTGTGTTGACAGCACGAAGCAAGTAAAAGGGGATGTCTAATCCCTTTCTTCACCCTGGAGAAGAGCTCGCATCTCTATCGAGATGCGCGATGCGATTGACGTTTTGCAATCGATTTACAAGCGCCAGGGGCGCTTGTAAATCGATAGACCTTCTGATCCATCGGATGGGTTTCGTCATACTGACGGGCGAGGCCCTCAACGTCAACAACCAGCTGGGAACGAGGCTCCCAGCTGTCATATGAAGGTAGATAAACGCGCCAGCAAACAAGACAACTTTTTCGCTGCCCCTTCACATCACGGTGGTTTTGAATACGTTCCACAAGGAAACGTTGAACCGTGGGAATTCACCAATGGTTGTGGCGGAGAAGGCAAAATTAGATCCCACCCATGTGTCGGATCTAGAGTCGAAGATCAACAAACTCGATTGCTTCCTCCATGATTTGGAGAAGGGACTTGATCACGAGCGCGGTAAGCGTCGCTCAGTAGAGCAGACGGTGCAGGCTCACCATACCGAGCGGTAGGAAGACCGTTCGAATAGTGCGTACTCCATGTTGGAGTACGAACGGAATTATCACGCTCTTCGTGATGAGCTGTCTTCCGCTCATCGCAATTTCGAGGATCTTCGGACCCGGCGTGAGAATCTGGTTCGTGACCACAAGAATTCTTAGGGATTCTTGAAAAGGGTGGTCAGATCCGTCCTCGGAAGAAACCGCGTACTGATGCTACGGGCGGATCCGACCAACGTAAAACGAAGGATGCGATCGCATCGTTCGAGGCAATTCAATTGTGTATGCATTGCCTCTGCGATGCAGTACACGGAAAGGTCTAATGAAGTTGGGCAGTAGTTTACTGCTACCCACATTAATGACTACACGCTTAGGTAAGTTTACCGTAGAGAGTACCATTAGGTCACTAACCCTAAATAAAAGAACGTTTGCTCTTCCATGTTTGTCTGCGTTCTGTTTCTGACGGTCCATTTCGTTAGCAATGGAATCCTGTACGAAACGGATTATTGGTTCTCGAAATACCAAAAATTCTTCTGCTGACTCATTTGTTTTGTCTCTTTAGTACGCTTTGTGCGTACTGCCATGAGATCATTCTCGTCTTCGATGTCGATTTCTTCGACATCGACATCACTCGCGTCGTTGTAAACGTCGACGCGTGATGAGCATGAGCCAGAAATGGTTTTGCTCGTGCGAGTCCCCTTCCCCTAAAACTAAAAAATCCCTCTAGTTGGGTTGGTATGCGAGGATGTCGTGAGCCATTCACAAAGAACGGTGTATGTATGATGAGTTGTTGGCGCATGCACCGAATTATTGATGGCGAATTCGACCATCGGTAAAAACTCGCTCCAATTCGGATACGATTGGACGTACCGTCGAAGTATCTCTTTGAGGACGCTATTTACGCGTTCTGTTTGACCATCCGTTTCTAGGTGACCGGATGTTGACATAGTCAGCCGTGTTCCGAGATATCGGAACGCGGATTGCCAGAACTCCGCCGTGAAACGTGGATCTCTATCCGAGACCAATTCACGGGTAGACCGTGGAGTTTGAATACCGTGTCGATAAAGACACGGGCACAACCTGGAGCCGTGATCGACTCTGGTACTGCAACAAGAAATACCATCTTGCTGAATCTGTCTACAAAAACAAGGATTCCATTGTTTTTGCGATTAACTTCGGGAAATCCGAAGTCGAAGTCCATAGATGCGGACTGCCAACATCTACATGAAGTGGTATAGGTTGGAGACGTGCACGGGATGAAGGGCTAGGCTTCACCCGTTGACCTACCTCGCAAGCACGAATGTACTTGCGCACGCGCTGATAATGGCGGGGCCAGTAAAAGTCGCGACTTACTGTGAGATAAGATTTCTCGCGTCCACGATGCCCACTTGTTGGTGCATCGTGACACTCATACATGATTCGCTAACGCAAAACATTGTGAGTTGGGACGACGACACGTGGAGTGTCGCCGACAACGGCTGTGTCATACAATAAGTTGTTGCGTGTTGTGTAACGATTGGATAACGATCAATATAAGAAAGGTAAATCTTTATTAGATTTATTAAATGGATTGAATAGATGATTAATTAAACATAGAAGGTCCTTATCTTCTGTGTAGCCTTTCTTTATGTCATTAACTAAGGTTGATGACGGAACCGTGTTGCAACAGAGGGTTAATTTCACTGTTGGAGTGCACTGCTGACTCAAATCGGGTCGGCCTGGTAACGCATCAGCGACGACATTGAGTCGTCCTGGCTTATATTCCACGGAGAAATTATACTCCGCGAAGAAGGATAGCCACCTCGCGATTCTTTGCGAGAGGTGTGGGCAATTTACGGCCGCGCGTAATGACGCGTGGTCCGTATATACGATGAACGGTCTATCTTAAAGGGGATAGACCCTAATTTAGCCAATGCATATTTCATGGCAAGGAGTTCCTCGTCATGCACTGGGTAATTGCGTTCAGCTTGTTGCAGCTGGCGCGATTGGTAACAGACGACGCGCTCCGCGCCGTCTGTATCGTATTGCATTAACAGTCGGGCTGTAACGGGGTGTACCGTTACATAAGTATTATTTTCTATAAGCGAAATAAGAATATTATTTCCTATGGGAAGAAATAAATCAAAAAAAGTACAAAATTATTATGTTTATTAGTTTTGACTTAAATAGTTCTAATTTTACCAAATTTGCTAATATTGTTGCAATAAGATATTTGCTCTACTAATTGGTTGAATTTTTGTCTAACTCAACCCCGTCAATCGTTGCAAGACACGATTGTGCGGGGCGCAAGGAGGCGCAATACTTAAGTCAGCTATTAATAGACCAAGTTCAGTAGTAGATGAAGATCATTACGTAGGAAACTATATATACTAATACAGTTTTACTTTTTCGCTACTTTAAAGCCTTAGTATAGACCTTTAAGCTAAAGCCCTTATTTTCATAAGAAATCTTCCTCTGCACCTTTGTGCACGAGAAGTTTTGAGACACCACACCTACACTGTAACCAGTGTAAGATTAACTAGTACTGATCAATACTAGTGGAAGGTGTCCCGTTACACCTGATAGCACTTCGTGGTCCGTTCAGCGACCTACACACGTACCAACCGACGTGGACATGTTGAATAAAGCAGGAGGAAGCTTTTCAGCCCCTCAAGAAGAGCGTGTGGATGTCCTGAGAGTGAGTACGATGGCCTCACTTATGGGTCCGGTGCCGCATGACTGCACGAAACCTCAGTGTGAATACATTATACATTGTGTATTTAAATCCCGACGACTGTGCACAAGCACAGGCAGCGTCGAAGTTCGACCACTCGAATTATTTCAAAGGTACGAAACAAGGATGCTTGCTTGAAAAGCAACATCAAGAAAGTTTAAAGCGCCCGTTTACTAGAGGCAGTGCAAAAGTCCTTGATCGATTGGAGAGTCGATAGTAGAGGATCTCGCTGTGGCAGCGCAAGCACAGCTAGAGGTAGTTTAGGGAGGATACTCCCCGAATAAAAATTGTGGGAATAAGTCTCCATAAACCTGTGGTCAAACTTCCCAGGGTACCATTGGAAATAAGTTCCGAAGAGGAAATTGAAACAATACATGTCTTAGTAAACAATTGATTAAGAGTAGGCGCTTAAGCACTTGATCATATAGCGCCTCCGAAGTTAGCTTCGGAGATAACTCAATTGCCAATGCTAGAACTGAAACGGTTCTTGCGTGATCTGCGTAGTGGCAAAGTCAAGCAGGTCTGCGTACTTGTCACAAATGACAAAAAAAAATTAAGTGGCCAATATTCGGTCGGCAATAGTATTCCTTGAGAACGAATCTCTTCTCAGCAGCTCAACGATAGACGAAAGTGTCCTCGATAATAAGACTCGGATTGAACGGCTAACGTTCCAATGCTAGGAGTCTTTAGAAAAAAAAACCCTTTGTATAATAATTTAATTAAATTCAAGGATGTATTCCCTGAATCAGTTCCGTGCGAGTTGCCTAAGGATAAAGGCACTCGACACGAAATTGAACTAATTACAGGTTCGAAATACTGTGTCCTGAAGCAATGGTCATTGCCTCGTGAACAAGTATTAGCGATCGACAAATTCTTTGCCAATGGCTAAAGAGCGGGCCATGTGAGGGAATCAATTTTATCCCATAGCTTTTCGACTTTATGTGTGCGTAAAGCAACATGAGGATGGCGGATTGTGCATGCATTCAATAAATTGAGCGCTGCAACGGTACCAGCTTAAACACCGATTTCACGAAAAGACGCAATGATTAATGGTATGTCAAAGAGTACTATCTTCTCGTCAATGGATCTAATTGATGGATTCTATCAGATCCTCACGCGTGAACAAGATATCCCGTTCACAGCAGTAAGCACCCCAAGCGGCATACTATGGGAGTGGCTAGTCATGCCACCGAGGATTAGTAATGGCAATGTGACATCAAACAGATGTGTTGCGGAATAATGCACCAAGTTATTTTGATGATGTCTTCATTCATAGCAGAGCCATGAGTGTAGAATGTACTCAGATCTCCAGAAGTGTATGTTCGCTGCAAGCGAAATACGACTTCTTGGATGTATCGTAGGTAAACACGGTTTATGCGCGGATCCGGAAAAGATCAAGGCGATCACCGTTTAGCCTGTGCCAGTCGATGTAAAGGGACTTCCTAAGTTCCTCGGTTTAGCGGCGTACCTGTACAAGTACCCACGAAATCATGCCGAAACGACAGTACATCTTTCTTCTTCAATGAAGAAAATGTAAAGTGGTCGTAGAGCGCTGATTGTCGGCGTTCCTTTGAATGTGCTTCAAGCAAAGCTTGACGCGATCGCCAATTCTGGTAATTGCGTACCAAGACCGACCATTTCACGTGATGTGTGGCGCCAGCGATTTAGCAATCGGCTGTACGTTAATGCGATATGATACAGACGGCGCAAAGCGCGTCGTCTTTTATCAATCGCGTCAGCTTCAACCAGCTAAAGCAAGTATTCAGCGCATGAAAAGGAACTCCTTGCCATGAAATATGCTCTAGCTAAGTGTAGGGTCTATCTCTTGGGAGATAAACCTTTCATTGTATATACGGACCATGCGACTATACGCACGGCCGTAAACAGACCACACCTCTTGCAAAGAATGGCGGGATGGTTGTCTTTCTTCGCGGAGTATAAACTAGGACAACTTAACGTCGTCGCTAATACCCATTCGCGCCGGCCCGATTATGAGTTGGTTGCGTAAACGAACAGTGAGCATAAGGCCACTATTGCAACAATCAACACTGAGCTTATGGCCATTGTTGCAACATTTAGCGTTCCGTCGTCAACATTTCTCGACGACGTTAGAAGAGCTTATCCACAAGATACGGCTCTTAAAGAGTTGATGGATTACCTTTAAAATCCATCACAACAATCCCTTAAAGGATTGTCAAAATTGTATCGATCCCCAACAGATCGATACACAACACACAATGGGTAACTGTATTACACAGCCAATGCTGTCGACATACCTCGTGTCGTCATCCCCATCCATAATAATTTGCGTTTACGCATCATATATGAGTGGCACAATGCATCAAAAAGAGGTCATCATGGACGTGAGAAGACCTATCTCACGATAAGTCGCGACTTTTTTTATTGGCCACGCCAGTATGATTTCGCCCGCAAGTATATACGTGCTTGCGAAGTTTGTCAACGGGCGAAGCCCAGTGCTTCATCCCGAAAGGGTCTGACGAAGTGTCAAACAACCTAGTCATCACCTTTTTGGTTGTTACGGTAGAACCCGTAGGTTCAGGCGAGTTCAACTTGAACTCCCTCAGACTTTACGAGCGCGCCATTCTCTAAACGAAAGGTAGCCTTTCTAGCTTTTGATCCTGGCAAAGCAAGTCATTCATCGCCGGTCTCTGTTTTAGAGCTCCGTTACAACCTGTGCCTGTTCCGGCAAAGTGTGACAGTCTGTATCCATGGACTTCATATTCGGATTTTTCGACGACGAACATAAGAATAGTGTTATTTCTAATTTGTCGATTGTTTTAGCAAAATGGTACAGCTTGCTTCAGTACCGGGGTTAATCACAGCCAAATGATGTGATCGTGTCTCTATTGACACGACATTTCAACTACTCGGATACCTCGCGCTTTAATGCCGAGGAAGACTTTTAGACTTAAAGAGTCACTTATTTCTATAAAATTAGTAAGTGTCGCAACGTAACGAGTCGTACAAGTTCGTAGAGCTTAGTGGTACTAGTTTAAGTGACGCATAAAGTCGTAGTAATAGCGGCAACTTGTCCCAGAAAGTGTATGCTTTAAGGACCTCCGATACACTCTCAGCCTAGCGTCTCAATCGACTGAGCGGACCTCAAACTTCAGTAATACTGTGGCAGAAGGGGGAGGTGTGAACAAATACACACATCATAAGACGAAAGTTCTTGCTTACAGGCTTGAACCCGCACGCTACAGGGGCTAGCTTATTTAGTGCGGATGACAAATTTGTCATCTGCGTATTATGTACAATCATTCTCTCAATTTGAGGCCAAAGAAGCATCTTCTTTACAACATCTTTGACATCAGTCGATAGCGATCGGGTCCTTGTAATAATAACTGCTGCGATCACATATCAGTACTTGCACAGTCGAGGAGCGTGAACGGCAAAAGAAATGTCCGGTCTTGTGCAGCAAATATTCCAAAGCAAAGTTCAAAGCAGCGACTTAAATGTCTTGATGTATGACACTCAGGTGTACCAGGTCCATTGGCCGGCATTAGCGATCTCCTCCAGTTTGATCGTCATCCAAAAGGTCTCCTCCCAATTGAGCTCGCGCTGAGTTTGCTTTATCGATCCCATGCTTGGAAAGTAATTTATGAATAGCTGGTTCTCGATCAATCTTGTAACCTGACTCGGAATTGTAATGGACTCGCATTCCAAGAAATTTCTCAGCCATTCCAAGGTCCTTTAACTCAAGACAAGCATCTGCGAGAAGAAACCATCAACACGCTGGTTACTGATCCGGTTATCAAGAGGTCATTTACATAGGTGCCGACAAGAATAGTTCCTTCTAGGTCAGACTTAAAATTAAACATGTGTCTGTAATGTATATTGCACGAATCAAATCTTTGTCAGCGTTGCATGTAGGAGCTGGTACCACAGCCTGCCAGCCTGCTTTGAGCCTTAAAAAAGGTATTGTTCCAAACAAAAAAACAAATTATCCTTGAAGGTATCTACGCCACACTTGGACAGCTCCGCCGACGTAAAAGTCATTCCTTCAGAAATATGAAGATGTATATCAGCTCCAACTTCTTTAGCAGCTCGCAAGTAAGCTCTTGCCATATCAAAATGCCGAGCTAGTGTACGCCAATACATGCAATTGCCTAAGAAGCGTTTGCGCTTGTCATGTCCAACACCGCGGCAAAAGGCAGCAAAAAATCACACCGAGCACCGGAGAGTGATCAAAATACAATCTGATGTGCCGTGTTTGCACATTAAGTGGATATACAAAGAAAACATACACAAAAGACGGAGGAATTGAACGTTACAAAGCACGACGTGTTGCGTGTAACATTTCATTTGCACGCAATGGTGTAAATCCTTCACAATTAACGCATTCCTATCGAATTTGGTCGGGACTGCGCATCGCCTCGCAAAAATTCTTCGGGTCGGGCATATGCGTAAATTCAGATTAAGAAACCTGCGAGATGGCAGCAACGACTGCGTTCACCACAACACCGGATGCTGGCGAGGATTTGTCTAAATGGCAGCTGTGACTGCGTTTACAAGTTCACGCGATGGCTTCAAAACAATTGAATTTTCATGTCCGCCTCCACTTGTCGCAGTGACTTTTTGTAGTACGCTTAGATCGTCGCAACACGTTCTTAATGGGTTTAGCTCGCGGTTTATCCTGACGCGTCTCAGCTGGATTTTCCATCTGTCAAGTTTGAATTACAACAGGCATTTGACGATCTACACTAGCGAACTGATCTTGGAGCGTGCGCGCTAGCTCTCGTAATTAATTCTCGACCTTGTTACATAAGACCTCCCTCCAATTATTGATCTGTCTGAGTCTTGACGGACGTGGCGTGTAGTGATGGCAATACGATCACGCGGAAGCCAAACGCGACCATCTCATTGTTTTTTTTAATCAACAACTCTAACTTCGGAGCGCTGCTTCCATAAATCCTTTTAGAATCAAGGTACACTGCGACCCCAAAAAATAATATCCACCAGACATGGCGTCTTCCCAGTCAACATCTCCATTGGGGACGCCCGCTTAGGGTTGGAACGGGTTAATATTCTGCTCAAAACGTTAGCCGCATATTTGGCTGTATCGCCTCCAAAAAAGTGGTACATCACACGAAAAGTTCATGCAGCAAACCATATTCGATACCATCTGGTGCATGCGCTCCGTCTTTCCTCTTCTTGCCTGGTTTCCAGGGGGAAACAAGTACAAAAATCCTCATTTATCGAAAGATCGCCTAATCAATGAAAATCGATTGCCCAGTCGAGATCATTGCGGCGAATGAAGCAGTGACGGACACTGCATCGACTGGATAGCCTCGGCAATTACTACCTTTGATCAATCATAAACTTCACATTTATATGATTTGATTTACATAACTTATGCAAAATGACACGCAAAGTGAACAATGCTCCCTTTATTTCCGAACGAAAGTCCCACGCAGAAAAGTCCCCTTTAAGTCCGAACGAAGGGGTTTATAAGAATACAAAACTTAATACGAGTTTATAAAGTTCAATAATGACATTTTTATAAATATTCTCGTTACATAGCGGGCATAATCAGTAATCTGTAATAAAGAGACATCCCCATCACGATAACAATTTATTCGATTTGGCAAATTCACTGCAAAAATTGTTACAAGTCCAAAAATGTACCTCCTTTAATGAGCAACTTTTTTTTTTAAAATAATGTGTCCAAAAACAACATATTTCCAAACATCCACATTACGACTAGAAATAAAGCCTCAAATGGCTCTTCGGTCCTTGCGGCAAGCTCCCCGAGCATTGTGCAAGTTCTCTCCCCGCTCGGGATCAATGCACACTCG
>NC_090622.1:1334056-1389671 GCF_004359215.1 Bremia lactucae | reverse complement strand
ATCGTTACATGAAATTAACACTAAAAGGTTGTTTGTTAATTAATATTATCCAAAAGATAGATAATATTTGGAGGGAATTACTTTAAATAGTAATTTCCTCAATTCTTATCCATAAAAAGGTATAGACCATTATGTCTATTTATTCCGCAGACTAATCAGCTGTAGAAGTAATCAAAGAGAGTTACGAGATAAGATAGATAAGAATTCATTTACATGTTCAGTATTAGTTTATAGTTAAGACAACATTTACAAAGATACATTAACAAGACACTTAACTATATTAATACAGTTTTCATTTTACACTCTTAAGCTAACTTGCCTTAAGAGAAGTCTTCCTCTATACGTACAGTGTACGTTACTTAACGAGAGGCACCACTCACATCTGAAGCAGTGTGAAGTGGACTTGTACTGAAACAGTACAAGTCGCAGTGCCCCGTTACAGTTATGGTTCGCAATCGCGTCGAACCCGCGTCTTCCACTATTTTTAGCGAGGTGTCAATTATTTCGCTCATGTTTCTTGGCACTGGGCTTGGGGCACTACATTATAGGCGTAGTGGCTTGTTTTTCGGCAGCGGTTCCACCCTTGCAATTGCTTGTAATTTGAAGAGCGAGATTTTTCACTCTCAACAAAAAACAAAGGTCCGTTGGATCTGGACCTCTAGCTTCTGTCGTCTTGGTGGACGAACGCCTGTTTTAGGCTGAAGTCCCCCTGATCCTTTATTGAGATCGCTTGATCAAGTCCGCAAGACTCTTACTAAACGGACACGATAACTTGTTATTATTCATCGATGAGCTTTGCTTAATCCATATTGTCAAGTTTTTAACAAAAGCGTTAATTAGTAGTATTTTGAAGCTAAAAGGCGATATTTTGTTAATCTGTACATACGAAAGAATGTTGAAGTGACCATCACTCCGAGTCCGCACTTGAAAACTGCATTCGCAATTTCGTCCGATAAAGCTGGATCTAACAACCCGCCATGAAGGACGATTCATTATCGCAAGGCGCCAAGACGCTTCTTCCGATGTCGCTGGGTCTGTACGTGGCATGAGAATAAGCAACGTTAGCCTGGTTGGCGTTAACAAGGTGAAATGTGTGCGAATAGCGTGGCGAAAAGGGAGAAGGGTTTGCAGATGGAAGCGACGAAATTGGAACAGGTATTTCATCAGCGCAACGAGATGCTCGGCGCTTTGCGAGAAAGCCACGAATATCTGCTCACGGCGAATGGCCAGCTCCAGTACGTAATCCAAAAAAGGCTACCGTGCACGTAAAGTTGCCTAAACTTGAAGGGCAATCTGCTACTTATAGAGAGAGGAATCGCCTACAGCGAGAGAAACTGGGACTGCTTCGAACGCGGCTGGAGACTTATCAAGCGCAACGTGAAGAAATTCAACAAGGACGCTACAAAGCTCAAGGAACAAACGAGCTGGAAGCTACAGCTGAAAAATGTCATTTGCTGAATAGTGTTTTAATTGCACTGGTGGACAAGCGTACTGGGCTAGAGCAACGATGCATGGCACTTGAAGAGCAGACTTCCCGAGACAAGAGAACTCTGTACACGAAAGCGGAACAACTCAGCGAAGGTAGAAGCGCTAAAAAAGAAAACAAGCTCCCAATGCTGACGCGGGATCAATGTTCTCCTATATGTAGCTCAATGCACGCTCCTTCTCGTGCGCGAAGACATCCGCTCAATTCAGTGGAATTATGCGGTACAGCAGTACTATAAGCTTGATTTCAATATCGTCGCTCTAATGACTGCATTATCACTGGCTGCTGAAAACGAGCTAGAGTACTCAGAATGAGCTCACCGATAAAGACCAATACCTCCGTTCAGTCAGCCAACATGCTCAACAGCAAGCGACAATCTTGATAAACTTTGAAGCTGCATTGAAAGCCAGCAAAACGGAAGTCGAGGATTTCCAGAAGGTGCGTCATAAAAAATATCCTAATTTTCAGCTTGGAGGAGTGCCTCACTCTTAGCTTTGGTTGATAACGAAGCAGATATGGCAGAATTGTGAACACATGGCCCATGAAGAGCTACGTCAACTTGCAATTGAAAATGAATATGCTACAAGGTCGGAATAGCTACATGGCTCCATCCAGTATTCAGAATTAAATACGTATGTGCAGTAAACAGCGAGATCTTGAGAAACTTCTTGGAAGTGATGGGGTGCGATAGAAGCGAGGCACTAGCTTTTAAAGCTGCTGGATTAAGAATGTATTGCTTCTTTTTACTGTCAAGGCGACCTGTCTGGCCGATCAAGAAGTTTTACAGGCAGCAACAGAGTTGCAAATACACCTGCAGCAACTAAATGTTCGTTTGAATTCTTGATCTAATGCTTGTCTTGCAGTACTTACTATGAGCTTTCTTGAGCAATAGGAAAATGCGACGAGTGTGAAATATTATAAGCGTGAGCTGACTTTACGGCGGAAGCAAGAAAAGGACCTAATGGCAATAACTCAATCAAATATAAAGGTACCGAATTGAAGATGAAGACAACACTTTTCTCGCTTATATAAACCTTTGTACAGGCAAAAGAAGAGCGGTTATCGTGGCTGGAACGCCACCGCTTTCACCTGAAGAATGAACAATGCGAAGCTAGTAAAGCCTACGCTGCTGACGAATCTGGTACCGCACTGTTCGGGATATGATTGCAACGCAAACTAACGATGAATGTCGTCAGCTTTTCGAGCATTTTGTGAAGAACACAGTAAGGCAATGCGTTCTTTAGATCAAGAGATCAAAGATGGTAGGAAAACATTAAAGGTAACGGAACGAGCTATCAGCGCCAGAAATAAAAAGGTGGCGGCTGTGAGAAAACGAGTAGCTCAACGAAATAAAGTTTGCCACGAATGGCAAGCAAAAATTAAGGCAATGCAAGACGAAATGGCAAAAGTTGTCGCTTTCAAGGAGCGTATTGATGTTGAAGTACAAAGTGGGCAATTCATGCTGGAGGAAGAGCAACGTCGCGGGGACCAAATACAACAACAGAGCGCTGCACACGAGAGAGAAGTTATGGAATTGCGTTCGTCTTGCGCAGCCTTAGAGTCCGAGATCCAGGACACGCAGAACGATCTTTGCAAGCCAATGCAAAGCAAACTTGCAATGGCCGAAATTGCCGTAACCAATCACGTAAACGAAATTCGCGACAACTTTTTGAGCTCGTTTGCCGTCGACGCCGCAGACGGCCTTATAGAACAAATAAGCAAGGAGGTACGCTTTACACTTACGAAGGACCGTCAATTAACCCGATTTCACAAGTTTTTTTACATAGATTGATGGCTGGGTAAGAAACTCCACAGACGAAGTGAATAAATCGGTTGCTCGTCAGACGTTAGAGGTAAGTTTTGACACAGTCAATTTGCATGCATAAAAATCCGTCTTTTTAATAATTGCTGTGTAAAACCATACAGCTTAATGAAAAATACAAAGGTTTGGCAGCCGACACACGCAAGGATTATGACAAAATCATGAAACAGAAAGTATATTGCTTATTGATTTGTAATGCATCAAAGTGCCACTTCAGTCGTATTTGATTTACCACCATTGTCTTTTTTAGGGTGCATTGTACGACGCACTTGTGAAGAAATTAAAGAAGAAGACGGAGAAGAGAGCAACGCCCACGCCTCCACTGACAAGTAAAAAAAACGAGATGACGCCATTGAGGCTTGCGATGGATCACACGTATGAGTTGAAAGAGGCTCGTATGTCTGAAGACAGCAAAAGCGAAAACAATCCTGAGGTTCACAAGGTCAGTATCATTACGCTCAATCTCATGTAGTACAATGAAAAGCTTATTCTGCGCTTCTTACCGAATGTATTTGCGGCAAATTGCTTGACAAAGCCGAACTTGACACGAACAGTATCGAACCAAGTAAAAAGCGCTGTTCGACGTCAACTTGCACCTAGAATGAATTTAATGGACGAGTCATTTCAAAGTCACAAAGAGATTCCAGAAATAGCCTCTACGAGACAAGAGACCTCACCAAGAGAGGTCAAACCTGCTCGTATCTCTCTTCCACAGCACACGAAGGGAGCCCGCGAACCTCGACTTAAGAGACGCAAGCGCGCACAAAAGACGGGAAAGACAATTGCTGCACATGTTACTCCAGAAGGAACCCTCTCTATCATCGACAATTACGAAAATCCAGCTTGCACGTCTACCAGTAAAGTGTCAAGCAAAGACCCTCTCGAGTCTCCAGTTGGCTGTGATGATGAACTCGCAGTGACCAAGGAGGCAACTAGAAATCGTTCCATTCAACGCGCCAGCAAAGTCTCAATTCATCAAGAGGTAGGTCATGGATTTGGCTCTTTGAAAACACAGTTGTAAACGTCACGTGGCGAACGGTCACGCACTTTTTAAAGCAGGAATACCCCACGAATAAGGGCTCCGGCAAACGTTCCAAGAATACGACAAGATTTCGTCGCAATAAGCCAACCCGAGTCTCGCTTGGACGATCACTTCCTGCTATTCATGCTGTGGACTGGTCGGCCGCTGACACGTTCTCTTTTGATTGACCAGTGGGCATACTTTATGAAAAAAGTTATTCGAAGGCTTTTAATAGAAGTACTGCAGATATCATTACAAGGATGAATGTGTCAACTTGAGTCTTTTCACGTGCCAATGTTCTTCACTTGAAGCTCTTTAGCGAACCCGCCACGCTTCAATCGTTGAACAAAGACTCGTAAATTAGCATACAAGGAAGGTGAGTTAAGGGAGAAAGCCAAACTACTGATGCATTCTTTCATTTGAAACCAAGATATGAAGGCATTTCAAGTGGAGCTTTATGCAAATAGTCTCTTTATTGATTTAGCAATTCTTTGACAAATTGTAGCGCAAGTTTATATAATCCCAGAAACCTTTTTGGACGCATCAGCAACTTTATTGCATCTTCGTTTGCCTCTAACAAACATGTCGTTTGAGTAAAAGTATACTTGTATGCCGAATCTTGAGGGGCAGCATTACTACTTCGCAGATGCGGTAGTGCAAGTGTCAACAAAAATATTGGAAATGGAGCAGTTACCAATATTTTTTTGTTGGCCACTACCATTGTTAAAGCAGGAAATATTATTTCCGTCACAATGTTATTTTCACATCACACTCGAGTCCGAGAAAGTGTGCAATACATATAATTTGCTAACGCGACATCTACGACACAATTTCGTTGAAGTGCATTTTTCCGTACGTTGTTGTGATTGTAGGAAGTGTTTTCCCGTCTTCATGACATGACCGGCTTCTGTACTTCTCAGCGGAGAGGCTGCTTTTATAATGAAAAACATTTGTGGTGCGAGAATGTGAGATCGCATTTAAGTAAAATAGCTACACGATCCACATTGTATGGGATACAATGGCTCGTGTAGCATTTAGCACTACATTTTAATCCTAATTCATGAGATCTATTTGAGACTGCGGGGTCAAGCTCTCAACACCATGACTTCATTTACAATTGCAATTGACGTACAAATGTCATCCTAAGCTTTATATAATCATGCTTTAGTTGACAAGCTTTTATGAGCGCAAACTCAATCGACTTAGTATCAGCTCTATTCCTTCCTGCTAAGCCAATATAATTCACTGTCATGTACTCCTCCACTTCGTTTAAAGTTAACCAATAATAGGCAAAAATTATTGTTGGCTTGACAAGTACGACAATTTGTTTCTTGAATAACGTGGCCAAACGACCCGACTTCCAGACGAAGGTGAAGGTCGTTGTCCTAGTGTCAGCGGAAGCTAGCACCTGGACGCGTGAGCAAACAAAACGTCATTTCCTTTCAACGGTAATGCAACTCAAGACATTCATGACTTTTTTGATAATTGTGCAGCCCTCACGAATTAACCAGGTCCCACGCCATTTTCGAGGAAACATGGTAATGGGAACACATGACTATTCTTCAAGATCGGGTCACGAACAAGCCTTTACAACTGCATAATATAGCGCATATTCGCTGGATGATGACAAGGATTCGTGAAAAGCCTCGGATGCAACATATCGACGCAAATTAATAAATTATGCGCCCAGCCAAAGCACCTTTATATTTGCTACAATTTAACCAGTTCAGTATGCAGACTGTTTACATTGAGCAGCCAAAATAATTTGTTTCACTACAATCGATTGACATCATTACAGCGTAGATATCATCGTGGCTGCACTTTTGTCCACTCATTTGTAATGTCTGCCGACGTGATCAAACGTAATTGACTTTTTGGTTCACCTGCCTCTTTCGAAACAATAACTTCAAACTTCTCCATTGTTCGCTATAGCCACAAATTTTGTATAGATGGGTTTGGCTTGGCAAAAACTACAAGTTTCTTTCTAATATTGTAATGGGGCACAACATCGGTTGGAGAACCGTTGTTGTGGTACATTAACTTTATGGTTAAAATACCCTTTTATCTCATTTTAAAATAGTTAGTTACTTAATCCCGTTTATTATGGGTTACAAATGTGATGCCGCCAGATATAATTCTGGCGGCCAAAATCTATTTTAAATTAGCTAGGGTAAGGTTTTTAGATTTAAATAATTAGATAAAGTTCAGTTCCCATTTTGATCTTTAAGCGTTAAGTGCCTTTTAAAAGGCTTGCGCATTGATCTGTAAGAGATAGAAGCCTTTCTAAGGTATATCCTCTTGGGCACTAGTTGCCACTTGGTTCTACGAATCCCTGAATCCCTTGAACTAGGATTCCTTCAGCTTAAATAGCTTGTACGATTCCCTGAATGGTCAAACCCATTAGTTCAATAGAATTCAGTGACTCTCTGAGTCTGAAAGTCTTCTTCTGACTTTAGGAGCGAGGTAGCTCCGCTACACCTGGTAGCACTCGTAGTCAATCTACGTTGAGTCTTTGCAAGACGAAACCCCCACGAAAACGGAAGAGATTCCAGAATTGTCAGAAGCGCAACGCGCCGCTTATGACAAGCTCAAAACCTTATCTGGGCTTGACCACATGGAATTTATTATCTTTCAGGGACCAGAGATCCTGCATGCAAGGTTTGAAGCCTTCATGCGGTACAAAGCCTCCCTAATCGGTCAGGCACAGGACCACTTAGCGGCATCTATGCCAACCCGGTACATCTCTGTACCTGACTCAGAGCCGAGGGCTCGCCCTCTAACTGTAAATGTAAAGACATTGAGGGAAAAGAGGGAGAAAATTTCCCTCTTTGGATTAAGCAGATGGAAATGTCCATTGATTCCACTTTCTTCTTAACAGAACGGCAAAAGGTGGCTATGGCCATTTCCAAGCTTAAAGGTAGAGCCATGGAGTGGGCACTATCGTGCAGCACGTCCATAAACGACGTTTTTCCCTCATGGGATTCGCTGAAACAGCAAATGACCAGCATGTTTGCACCGCCTGATCAGGCTTTTCGCATACAAGCACGGCTCCTAGCGACTCGACAGGGTAAAATACCTAGGGGACTTTGTCCAGGAGTTGAGAACTCTCATTGCATCTATGCATCAAGACCCGGTGCAAGAAGTAATTGTAGTGACCATCTATATGGGGGGTCTCAATGAGGGCATTGCTCGGACGGAATTGTTCCGATCTCATCCGGCTACGTTCGAAGAGGCAGTTGCCATAGCGCTACGCGCCGAGTTTGATTCTAAGTCTGCTCGCGTTAGCACGCCTGTCTACCGAACAAGCTCTCGAACACATGGGTTCCGTCTAATAGAGCAGAACCTATGGGTTTAAGCCTTGTTGAGGAAGGAGAAGGCTCTTCAAGCTGTGTAACAGCATAAGATCATCCGTAGATGTTATATGTGCGGAAGCACGAAACATTTACGCCCTGCCTGCCCTCTTCGAAATTCGCGTAAAGCTCGAAAGAGCTCCAACTCCGACCTATACCAGAGATCTGGTACGGTGCGGTAAAACGTCAATACCCAGTAGGTGCGGGGCGCCCTACTGGGAAGCTAGGCTATGTCAAACCTTAAGGAGGTGAAAAAAACAGAACCCAGCCCCAATTAGCTCGGTGATCAATGGGGCGAGAGTACAAGCCTGGCTTGCTAGTCGCTCAAGCGATTGTAAAGGGCTTTGATAAGCCGTGGTCAATTTTAATTGACTCAGGAGCGTCTTGCAATTATTCTCGTTACCTTTCCCTTGAAGGAAGTCAACAATACGTTGAGGCGCTTAGAGCGCATGAAGGTGATACAACCACTGTTCGCTTAGCGACTGGGACTCGTGTCACTGTTCCCAAAGTTCCATTGAACTTAGGTACAAAGTTTCTGGACTTTGACCGTATGGAACGCTGTCTCGTCCTTGATTGCGATTCGAGATATGATCTTATCCTTGGTATGGCCTGGTTAGAACACCATGAGCCATGGATTGATGGAGGTCTAAGACCTGAGGCGCCACGCGCAATGTTCCTAGCAAAGTTTTGGAGAGTCATGAGCCCACCTTTGCTAGGCAACAAAAGCGCTATTGGCGCGGATCATTGAATGAGTCTGTCAGTGTTTTAGACGTTGGCATGTCTGAGATAATAAAATCTAATGTTAAAAACATTAATTCTGAGCCCGACTCAGCAGAAATGAGAGGAACGGCACGCAATCCGTCGAGTGACACTCGTTATAATAACGATTCACTAAATGCTGAAAGCATTGTTGGCCTAAGGCCGAATCATCAAGGGTGCAATATCCCTGAGATACGTGGAGTGGCACGTCTACGTCCACCGAGTATGGTCGGCCGAGGTGGCATCATACTGAGTGTCAGTAGTGACACTGTTGGCGGTTCACCAGGACCTCAAGGTTGCAATATCCCTGAGGTACGTGGAGTGGCACGTCTAAGTCCACCGAGTGTGGTCTGCCGAGGTGGCACCATACTGAGCGTCAATAGTGATACTATTGGCAGTTCGCCAGGGAATTTTGGTCAAACCCTCCTAATGCACGTGAAGCGACACGTAACCGTTCGCTGGATAAGAAGTTGAGTTACCTAACTCCTTGTAGACACCATGTCTTGTATAGAATCGGTACAGGCTGAAAAACCTGGGGACGTGAATGTCGCAGCCTCTAAGAGGCGTATTGTCTCCACTCCAAGACAGGACGGACACGAATCATGTATACCCTCACAAAGTGATACTGAGTGAGCAATTGCATACGCTTGTAAATGGTGTAACCGGTAACATTGAGGGGGTTGATAGCCTTGCGGAAATCCCCTCGTCACATGCTCTTTCAGAGCTAGACGAAAAGTCTACCGATGAGTGCGGCCGAGCCTTAAATGCTGGCAACTTATCAGAGATGGTGGTCATTCGACCTATGGTTGAGTTAAACTCATCGTCACTTCTAGACGAAGCTGTCCTGGATGACACAAAAGCTGCACTTAGTGCGCAAAATTGGTCATCGATACTTAAAGATCCTACGGATCCTTTATTCCTTGATTAAGGAATATCAAGATGTGGTATGTAATATTCCATCATCTGTTTTACCTCCGGATAGAGGTGTTCGTCGTGAAATTGACTTGGTTCCGGGAACCAAATACAGTGTCACAAGACAATGGCCTTTACTAAGGGAGCAGTGTGACGTCATTGACGATTTTCCTTGCAAAGCATGAGGCTGGAATGGTACGAGAGACAAATCTCCTCACTCGATACCGACATTTTGTGTCAAAAAGCCAAATGGTAAATGGCGCATTGTACATGCTTAATATAAGATTAATGCTGTCACTATACCAGCACAAACCCCCATTTCTAGAAAGGATGTTCTTCAGAACAATATGCTAGGATGTACAATGTACAGTGCATTGGACTTCGTCGATGGTTACTACCAATTGCTCATGCGAGCTAGCGATATCCCGCTAAAGCGGTTAGCACCTTAAGCGGCATGTTGTGAGAGTGCCTGCTTATGCCACAAGGGCTTTCCAACGCCCCGGCAACATTTAATCGTCTAGTGACGCAACTGTTTCGCCCTCATCGAAGTTATGCACAGACTTATTAGATGACATTTTTGTCCATAGTCGTGCGGAGCAGGGTCGGTCGGATACGGAAAACCATTTAGACCATTTGCGAGCAGTGCTCGAGTGCATGCGCACAAACAAATTGTATGCCAATGTATCTAAATGCATTTTTGGCGCAGACGAAATTCCTTTTTAGGATGCTTCATTGGAAAGCGAGGCTTTAGAGCGGATCCCCCTAAGGTAAAAGCCATAGTAGATTGGCCGTTTCTAAAAACCAAAAGGATTTGCGTAAGTGGTTGGGTCTCGCCAATTGTTTACACAAATATAGCGAAAATTACGCTGAAATGGCTAGACCATTATCTAATCTCCTTAAAAAGGATACAGAATGGTGCTGGACTAGCACCAAAAATAAGGTTTTTCGAGCAGGGAAGGATAGTCATATCCATGCCCCGATTCTGGCACTGCTAAACCCAAATTGACCTTTCAGTGTCGTCTGTGACGCATCAGATTTTACCATTGGGAGTGCTCTGTTACAAACAGATGTCGATGTGCATGAACGCGTTATTGCGGTCGAGTCAAGACAGCTTAAAGCTGCGGAAAAGAGCGACCATGTTCATGACAAAGAGTTACTTGCTATGAAGTATGCTCTCGTCAAACTCAGAGTTCATTCGGCTCTAAGCCGTTTGTTATAGACAGATCACGCGTCATCACGCACGGCGATTAAGTCGTCCCATCTCTCACAGAGAATGGCCCGATAACTATCCTTTTTCGCAGAATACAACTTCGAGGTGAAGTATAAGCCCGGCAAGCAGAATGCTTTGGCCGATGCGTTATCACGCTGGCCAGATTAGGAGCTTTCTCATTTAATGACTATCTTGTCGCCTATTCCTAAAATAATCCGTTCGGCTTAGGCCAAGGCTCTGCTACGAGCTTAAAAGAACTCGGATTAAGGTATTAAATTGCCGGCACGTTTGCGTGCAAAATTACATCGAATTTCTATCGAAACCAATCTGTTGCTTTATTGCACAGACATCGCGGACCCTCCGCGTGTCGTTTTTCCTCATGATGAGGATTTGAAGAACCGAATCCTCTATGATGCACACGATACTGTCCTTGGTGTTCATCTCGGTAGAGAAAAGGCCTACGGCTCTGTAAAGCAGAGTTATTGGTGGCCCAAACTTTATTAATGGGTCAGCACATATGTTCGCACATGCGAAACTTGCCAACGGGTTAAGCCCTCGGCACATGCTGCTGCGCCACTGGCGAGTCTTCCCGTCCCCTTAGGATGCTGGGAGTCCATTAGTATGAATTTTGTTTTCGGTCTACCGAAAGATCTAGCCGGTAACTCCGGCATAGTGGTCATTCTTGACCGATTGAGCAAAATGGCTCACTTAGCGGCCGTGCCGGATTCAATTGATGGTGAAGGTACAGCTAAGCTGTTTATGATCGCATGCATCGACAACATGGTTTGCCAGTGGCAATTGTCTCTGATCGGGACCCCCGTTTCACGGGTAAATTCAGGAAATCAATTTTCCTAGTGCTTGGCACCAGATTGAATATGTCCACTGCGGACCATCCGCGGACCGATAGTCAAACTTAACGTGTCAATCGCGTCATTAAAGACGTTTTACGCAGTGTGTGTGCTCAGACACCAAAGCGCTGTAGCTCAATGCTCCCAGTGGTGGAGTTTGCGTTAAATAACGCTGTACATGCCTTTACAGGCTATACTTCGTTTTATGTCAACGGGCTTACCCACCCACGCGTTCCATTAATGATACCAGTGGTGGCTCACGTGATGCGTCAGCACCGTGCCTACGCGTCCCATTAGTTTGACGATGTATTCGTTCATAGTAGGGCCGAGGACGGGCTGAATGCAATATAGTCGCACAAGCGTTATTTAGACGCTGTGTTGCAGACTTTGAAGGATGCCCAATTGAACGTCAACTTGCAAAAGTGTGTCATAGAGGTCCCTGGGATACCTGTACTGGGCTGCATCGTTGGTACACATGGTGTACGAGCAGACCCAGACAAGGCAAAATCAGTAAAGGAGTGGCCAATCCCACGGCATGTGAAGGATTTGCGCCAATTCAGGGTTGAGGTTCGAAATTTCGAGACCTCAGGGACTATGCTACCATTGTTCCACAACTCTGAACTCAGGGGTAGCTTCAGAGTCCGCGTCAGTAGGGCATTCCACCCCTACTGCGCTCCTGCATTTTCCGACCCCTAGTGGTCGATGCAGAAGTCATGCGTCTCGCACGCTGGTTCTTGCCATCGCCCTTTGGGTAGGGAGTCCTCTTGCCGGGCGTTTTCGCCCCAGCAGGGACCCTGGCATAGCAACGAGCCATCATATGGCCGCGCTTGCCGCATCTATAACAGACTACGTATGCATTGCCCAACTCCATGGGAGTGGCATCTGACCTCTCGGCCGACGGCTAGTACGAAGCTGTCGCCGAGGCACTGTTGTAGGATTGCTCCTCAACCAAGGCAATTTGGATTGCCTCTTCCATCGTTGACGGCACCTTACTGAAAAGGGCCTGTCGCGATTGGCCATGCCGTAGTCCATTCATAAATGTGGGCACCTTAACGTGCTCGGAATCGGACCTACGGTTATGGACGCCGACAGCAAGCGCATCTCTTGCAGAGATCGCTTCGCCTGTCGCGCTCCAAAGAAGCGTGCCTGAAGCAGCACTTCGTTGTTCGGCGGCTAGTACATGGCGCGAATCTTTTCCTTAAAGATCGCCCATGTAGGGAACGCCTTTCTGTCCACCATAAGCGCCGAGTAAGTCCACTCTGAGGCCTTACCGCGCAGATGCGACATGGCGTACGACACCATCCGGCTGTCGTCCTCGATGAGCTGGGCGACACCGCATTGCTTCACGGCTAAAAGCCAGTGGACAATCGTGTGCGCCGCAGTTCCATCGAACTTGGGCGGGTCCATCCGAATGGGCCTCGGTTGATGCGGCCGGGCAGAGAGCATCTCAACAGTCCTGTTGAGAGCCTCGCTCCGAGCCTGCTCATGCCTCAGCTCATCCTGAGTCTGAGTGACGGACTCCGCCGCAGCATGGCCCTGTGCCTCGGACGCGGCCCTCCGCTGTCTGAGCACGAATGCCTCAAACTGCTCCAACTGAGCAACATGTTTCTCAGGAGGACTACCCAGGAGTCTAGCCAGGGCTTATTTTGGTAAAGTGTCGCCACGGGAGCGGTAATCCAGCTCCTCATGCGCACTTACCAAGTAGGAAGTAGTTTCCAGACTGATTTATATTCTAATCGCATTAGATATAAATACTTATTTTTACCAATTAAAATGTCATCTCTATAGATAACAGTCGATATGTGTTGCGAGCGTATCTTTCCAGATACCTCGCGTAACGGATGACGCTAGCCGTCACCCCTTCTAATGTGAATGCACCTGTGCATCAGATACACAAGGGTTGGTCGCAAATGTGAACCACACCCGAGTGCTGGGTCTTATTACTGTAATTAAGTAATTGACCATCCCCTTAATTACACCAAGTGTACTGTAACGGGGCACTGCGACTTGTACTGTTTCAGTACAAGTCCACTTCACACTGCTTCAGATGTGAGTGGTGCCTCTCGTTAGGTGACGTACACTGTACGTATAGAGGAAGACTTCTCTTTAGGCAAGTTAGCTTAAGAGTGTAAAATGAAAACTGTATTAATATAGTTAAGTGTCTTGTTAATCTATCTTTGTAAATGTTGTCTTAACTATAAACTAATACTAAACATGTAAATGAATTCTTATCTATCTTATCTCGTAACTCTCTTTGATTACTTCTACAGCTGATTAGTCTGCGGAATAAATAGACATAATGGTCTATACCTATTTATGGATAAGAATTCAGGAAATTACTATTTAAAGTAATTTCCTCCAAATATTATCTACCTTTTGGATAATATTAATTAACAATCTTTTATTGTTAATTTCATGTAACGATACACCCCGTTACATCACCCCTCCCTTAAACGACAATCACTCTGAATGTCATTAGGTGGAGTGGTCGCTAAATGACCACTTAATTTTTAAAATGATTTTGATTGGTCAGATCCATCATTTTAAATTCCATCGCATGAAGGAACAATTCATGCGGGGTGAGGATAGTGTTGAACCTTCGGCTGCGGTTCGTGCAGCCGCGGGTGACGCATTGTTATCTCTTGCGGTAGACGTTCCGTCTACCGTAGTGTCTTCCACTCGCACAACACTTGGTGTTGCGAGTGCACGTGGTGATTCACCACGTGAGTACGACCCCTCTTTAGAGGTCGATTATGAGTGCGAGTCGGACGAAATGGCCGACTTGGGGAGAATGGAACAGTCGCCTGATAGACGTCAGGCGGTTGACTATGAGCCTTCGAATGAGAGGGCTCATTCTGATAGACGAGTTAATAGTCTATTTGGATCCGACGATGAGGATGATCCCTCATCGCCCGTTCCGTCTCCCGTACGGTCACCTGCACCTGTTATGTGCAAGGTGATGACGATGGCGTAAGCCATCGTAATAAAAGTTCTTGTGGTACCCCTGCTTCAGTGGGTACCACTCAGGGGAGTGAAGACAGTAAAATGTCTCATCTCGCCCCTGAGAAGAAGCCGTGGCTTTTGCCAGAACGTCTAATCAATAGCTTGTCTGAAGAAACTACTCCTCACAACAAATATCCTTTATTTATTGCGACAAAGCTACATGGCCTTGAACCCAGCGCGAAGAACTTTCGGGCTGAGAAGATTTTTATCTCGATGCCTTTCTTAAGCATCGCTGGTTTAGTGGCAACAATAAGCGAGATAAAGTATCGCTTATGCAAGCCTGGAGCGCGTTCATTCGCAATGTCAATGACATTGGACGCGAGGCCTGGTTTCAAAAACTTAACGCGAATCGCGTTAAGTTTGAGAAACGAACTCCAAACGGTGCAAAGTATAAATTGCATCGGTTGTCACGTGAGGCTGGGCTTTCATGTCTCGGGTGGGGTGATCCCTCTACGCGTTGTGTCGACAACACGAAACGAGCGAAATGGGATGTTTACTTCCTTTCTTCGCCCTGGGGAAGGGCTCGCATCTCTATTGACATGCGTGATGCGATTGAGGTTTTGCAATCAATTTACAAGCACCAGGCGCGTGTTTTCCGATGGGCCTTCTGAACCATCGGGTGGGTCTCCTCATACTGACGGACGAGGCCCTCAACGTCAGCAACCAGCTGGGAACGAGATTCCCAGCTGTCATGTTAAGGTGGATAACCACGCCAGCGAACAAGATAACTCGTTCGCTGCCCCTTCACATCAAAGTGGTTCTGGATACGTTCCACAAGGAAACGTCCGTCGGAATCTACCAATGGATGTGGTGGAGGAGGGAAAATTAGCTCCGAATCGTATGTCGGATCTAATGTCAAGGATCGAAAAATTGGTCACTTCCTCCATGATTTGGAGGAGGGACTTGACTACGAGCGCGGCAAGCGTCGCTCGTTGAAGCAGACGGTGCAGGCTCACCATATTGAGCGGTTGGGAGACCGTTCGAAGAGTGCGTACTCCATGTTGGAGTACGAACGAAAATATCATGCTGTTCGCGATGAGATGATGTCGTCAGTCATTGTAGTTTCGAGGATATTCGGAACCGGCATGAGAAACTTCAGGTTCAACATGAGAATCTGGATCACGATCACACGAATCTTTTGGAGATTCTTGAAAAGGGTGGTGAAATCCGTCCTCGGAAGAAGCCACGTACTGATGGTACGGGCGGAGCCGTACACAATAGAATTGCCACGTAGGATGCGAACGCATCCTACGATTTACGTTGGTCGGCTCCGCCCGTACCATCCGTACGGACCGGAACCCATGAATCTAAGCCTCGTTGAGGAGGGAGAAGGAGAAGTTATCGCTTAGCGACTGGGACTCGTGTCACCGTTCCTAAATTTCCGTTGAAGTTAGGTATTAAGTTTCTGGACTTTGACAGTGTGTAACGCTGTTTCTTCCTTGATTTGGATTCGAGATATGATCTCATTCTTGGTATGGCCTGGCTTGAATACCATGAGTCATGGATAGATTGGAGGTCTAAGACCTTAAATGCAACGCGCCATGTTTCTAGCAAAGCTTTAGAAGTCATGACCCACCTTTGCAAAGCAACAAAAGTGCTATTTGCGCGACTCACTGACCGAATATGTCAGTGTGCTAGACATTGGAATGTCTAAAATAATGAAGTAAAATGTTAAAAAACACTAGGGGGTACGTACTCCGTCGAGTACCACTCGTTCCAGTTACGAATTTTCAGTACAAAATTAATTTTTTCAAAATCACTGAATGCTGAAAGCAATATAGGCCTAGGGCGAGTCATCAAGGGTTTAATATCCTGGAGTGGCACATCTAAGTCCACCGAACGTGGTGGGCCGAGGTGGAACCATACTGAGTGTCTGTTGTGATACTATTGGCAAGTTGCCAGGGCATTTCGGGTCAAACCCCTCTGATGCACGTGAAGTGACACGTTAACAATCACTGGACAAGAATTTTGAGTTACACAACTCCTCGTCGAATGTCGGATTGGACATCAACTCTGGTCAAATGTTAAGAAACTTAAATCTTGGAAGTCCCGGCCTCTAAAAGGCGTATCGTCTCGACTTCGAGACAGCAGAGACGCGAAGCGTCTATAACGCCAGAAAGTGATATGAGCGAGCAGTTGCATACGCTTGCAAATGGTGTACCGGTAGCATCGAAGGAGAATTTAGCCTTGAAGCAATCCCTTCGTTACATGCTGTTTTAGAGCTAGACGAAATGTCTATTGATGAGTGTGGCCGAGCCTCAAGAGCTGGCGACTTGTCTGAGATGGTGATTAATCGACCAAACATTTAGTCAAAATCATCATCTCTTCTGGATGAAGCCGTCCGGGAGAACATAAAAAGCTGTACATTGTGCGCGGAGTGGGCCATCGGTCATTACAGATCCCATCGATTCATTCTATTGTTGAGGAATTTCAAGAAAGGGTTTGTACCAACCCACCATCGGTTTTACCTCCAGATAGAGGTGTCCGTCTTGAAATCGACTTGGTTCCTGGAACCAATACTGTGTTACCCGCACAGTGGCCTTTAACAAAAGAACAGTGTGACGTCGTTGACGATTCCTTCCGTGCCAAGCTCATAGAACTTTCGCGCTGAGGAAGATGGTATGGTACGCGAGAATAAATCTTCACTTCATCACCGAAATTTTGTGTCAAAAAGTCAAATGGTGAATGGCGCATTATACATGCTTTTAATAAGCTTAATGCTGTCACTATGCCAGCTCAAACCCTTATTCCTAGAAAGGATGTTCTTCAGAACAATATGGTGGGATGTACAATGTACAGTTCGTTGGACTAGTCGATTGTTACTACCAATTGCTCATGCGAGCTAGCGATATCCCGCTTATAGCGGTTAGCACCCCAAGCGGCATGTATGGGACTGGCTAATTATGCCACAAGAGCTTTTCAACGCACCGGCAACATTTAATCGTAACTATTGCGCCCTCATTGAGGTTATGTACAGACTTATTTCGATGACATTTATGTCCATAGTCGTGCAGAGCAGCGTCGGTCGGATATGGATGGCTATTTGGACCATTTGCGAGCACTGCTCGATTGTATAAACCAAATATGCATTTCGATGCATTCGCATACAAATAAATTGTATGCCAATGCATCGAAATGCATATTTGGCGCAGGCGTAATTTATGTTTTAGGATGCTTTACTGAAAAGCGAGGCTTTAAAAGCGGATCCCGCTAAGGTAAGAGCCATAGTAAATTGGCCGGTTCCTAAAAACCAAAAGGATTTGCGTAAGTGGTTGGGTCTCGCCAATTGTTAAAACAAATATAGCGAAAATTACGCTTAATTGGCTAGGTTATTATCTAATCTCCTTAAAAAGGGTACAGAATGGTGCTGGACTAGCACCGAAATTATTTTTTGTCGAGCAGTGAAGGTTAGTCTTATCGATGCCCCGATTCTGGCACTGTCAAACCCAAATTGGCCTTTCAGTGTCGTCTGACGCATCAGATTTTGCCATTCATTGGTAGTGCTCTGTTACAAACAGATGTTGATGGGCATGAAAGTGTTATTGCGGTTGAGTCAAGACAGCTTAATTCTACGAAAAAGATCTATATGTTCGTGACAAAGAATTACTTGCTATGAAGTATGCTCTCGTCAAACTCAGAGTTCATCTGCTCGGCTCTAAGCCGTTTGTGACATAGACAGATCACGCGTCATAACGCACGGCGATTAAGTCGTCCCATCTCTCACAGAGAATGGCCCGATGGCTATTTTTTTTCGCGAAATACAACTTCGAGGTGAAGTATAAGCCCGGCAAGCAGAATGCTTTGGCCGATGCGTTATCACGCCGGCCAGATTATGAGCTTTCTCATTTAACGATTAACTTGTCGCCTATTGCTGAATTAATTTGTTCGGCTTACGCCAAGGTTGAACAGTGTGTAGCTCTGCTACGAGCTTTAAGGAACTCGGATTAAGGTATTAAATTGCCGACACGTTTGCGTGCAAAATTACATCGATTTTCTGTCGATAACAATCTGCTGCTTTATTGCTCAGACATCGCGGACCCTCCGCGTGTCGTTATCTCTCATGACGAGGATTTGAATAACCGAATCCTCTATGAGGCACACGATACTATCCTTGGTGGTCATCTCGGTAGAAAAAAGGCCTACGGCTCTGTAAGCCAGAGTTATTGGTGGCCCAAACTTTATTAATGGATCAGCCCATATGCTCGCATATGCGAAACTTGCCAACAAATTAAACCCTCGGCGCATGCTGCTGCGCCACTGGCGAGCCTTTCCGTCTTCATAGGTTGCTGAGGCTCCATTATTATGGATTTTTTTTTCGATCTACCGAAAGATTTAGCCGGCAACTTCGGCATAGTGGTCTATGTTGACCGATTGAGCAAAATGGCTCACTTAGCGGCCGTGCGGGATTCAATTGATGGTGAAGGTACAGCTAAGTTGTTTATGATCGCATGTTTCGGCAACATGGATTGCCAGAGGCAATTGTCTCTGATCGGGACACCCGTTTTACGGGCAAATTCAGGAAATCAATTTTCCGAGTGCTTGGCAACAGATTGAACATGTCCCCTGCGGACCATCCGCAGACCGATGGTCAAACTGAACGTGTTAATTGCATCATTTAAGACGTTTTACGCAGCGTGTGTGCTCAGACACCAAAGCGCTGGAGCTCAATTCTCCCAGTTGTGGAGTTTGCGTAAAATAACGCTGTACATGCCTGAACAGGCTAAACTTCGCTCTATATCAACGGTCTTACCCACCCACGCGTTCCATTTACGATACCACTGCGTGATTTAAAGCTTGGCGGGGGAGAATTAGCCGATAGGCTTGCTGGTATCAGCCCTTTACCGTTTGGAAATAAGGAAGCGAATTTTTCGCGACGCGATTTAGTGTCTTAAGACATGTAAGGGATACAACGGCTGATAGCCAAGATAGACAAAAAGAACAAGCAGATGTGAAAGGCAGAAGCTGTAATTATACATTTATGGTCGGAGACCGAGTTTTACTAAACCCTAAAAATCTACCTACCAACTTTGTGTCCGCGGTCTTCAAGACCAAATTGCGCCCGAGCTTTATTGGACCAATTATGGTCGTGGCCAAGAAGGGCCTAGCTTATACGCTAAACCTTCCTAGCAAGCTGCGTACACACCCAGTCTTCTACGTTGGCTTGCTTAAGCCTATCGGGACCTTTCCACGTGGACTTGAAGGTGCTTGCGCCGAGATAGGCGGACGTGCCGCAGATTGCTGCGACCTCACCAGGATATCCAGCTGGCCCCTTAAACGAGGCTGCTGACGGTCCAGCAGCAAAAGACGGTTCTGAACCGTCTCAAAAGAGCTCTCGACTCGAGCAAGGACCTCACGAAGAAGTTGCACCTCGTGCCTAAAGCATCAAATGCTTCCGCCGAAATTTCGGCCCCCTCCCGCGCTGCTTGATGCGTGGAATAACCTTCAGTTTCATGTGAAGAAACTTTTTAAGCGGCGTCGTCGTAAGGGTCAATACCAGTATCTGGTGAAGTGGCTAGGGTACCCCTCTTCTGAAAACTCTTGGGAGTCCGAAATACCTCTTCGGCAAGATTGCCCGTACGCCGTTAAGTTTTTGAGCGCCAAGCTCAGGGTCAACTCGCGTCAAACGACGCCTCCCACCACTAAACCTGGGATAAGGTGGATCTATAGCCTCAGTGCGGCTTCGATCCATGGTTGTGCGGTCAACCGAAGCAATGAAATATTGGCTAGGTCTTTCTTCGTTTTGTGGCATAAACGCCAAACGTAACTGGCCTTTGGCCTTAAGCTTAGCGAAATAGAAGCGAAGCTTCCGTTCCAAACGAACATCATCTCTATCCGCAGACTCTCTGATATTCCAAATATTACGAAGTCGACGAGCCGACGGACCAAGTTTTCAAATAAGACTTCGTTTTCACTCCTTGTTTCGTTTGGAAACAAAACGATCGGAATTTTCCTCGTGGAGGTCACCGAAGCCCTACGGCTTGATCACGTAATGGCGTCAGATATGGCTTTGCGTCATTACCTTTTGCGTAATTTTTTGCTCATGAAGAGCGTCACGGGCAGCGATCTCCTCCACCGTCCTCGTCAGGTCACCGGAGATCCAGGTGGCCAAGCTGTGACCCGCTATCTCTTTGAGGCACTCGCCCGCACTAAGCGGGGTGAATTTATATTCACTATGAGCTGTAGCTTCGCTATCTCGGCAGCCCGATGACGAGCTCTTTCCGCTATAAGGATTATCCGCTCTTGCTCTTCATCGAGCGAATTCGTAATAATTATGAGCTCAGGGTCCCGTGTCCTGCTCAATGCAGTCAAGACATCAGCAGCACCACGTCCTGGGAACGGATTCGGGACCCGCCGACGCTCATCTGGAGAGAAGGCGTGAGAGAACGACGCTCTTTTTCCTCCTCCTCCTCTGATGGAGAGTGACTTTCAAAGTCCACCATTCTCTTATCTTCGTGGAAGGTGCTTAGAGTCTGTACTCACGCTTGATTGTCATGAGACAAAGCAAAAAAAAAACGAACGGTAAGCTGTTAAGTTTCCAACCTCAAAGAGGAGATGAAGCGAATGTTGTCACTCGGTATCGATAGTATGATGGGGGATGGTGTAATGGGGCACACATCGGTTGGAGAACAGTTGTTGTAGTACGTTAACTTTATGGTTAAAATAACCTTTTATCTCATTTTAAAATAGTTAGTTACCTAATCCCGTTTATTATGGGTTACAAATGTGATACCGCCAGATATAACTCTGGCGGCCAAAATCTATTTTGATTTAGCTAGGGTAAGGTTTTAAGATTTAAATAATTAAATAAAATGCAGTTACCCTTTCTTAGGCTTGCGCATTGATCTGTAAGAGATAGAAGCCTTTCTAAGGTATATCCTCTTGGGTACTATGCGCCACTTGGTTCTACGAACCCCTGAATCCCTTGAACTAGGATTATTTATGATTTAATAGCTTGTACGACTCCCTGATTTGTCAAATTTATAAGTTCAATAGAACTAAGTGACTCTTTGAGTCTGAAAGTCCCTCTCTTACTTTAGGAGCGAGGTAGCTCCGCTACATATTAAACAGGATTGGATCGGACTAAAATAATAAAATTGTAAGTTGTTGAGTATGGTGAAATCATTGTATCTTTCTTTCGGGTCCTGCCAATTTGCTAATCAAGTACTAAAAGCAGTGGCAATCTAATTCACTCTTGTTATATATGAAAAGCGTTAAAGTGATAAATGTTGCTATCTGGTAGTGACGCTGCTAAATGAGTATAGAAGTTTCTCAATATGCAATTTTTAAGATTTAATCCAGATAAATATGTAGTCTATTTCGACGAAGCCTTCATTCTAAAGGGTCAGAAAAATCATCCTTATGCTTATTAACTTATACTATACAACGATTCTATCACTTTTGACGAGTGCCTAAACGCGTGACTTGCACCAATAATTAAGCTTAATAGTTAAATTTGCGCCGAAAAGTGCAAACATAGCCGCTAGGGTACCCGGAAGTGTGCCAAAAAGTCGCGCGATGCATGGACGCTCACGGCGACGACGCCGAGTACGTAGCATAGACGATGCACGCATCATGAATTCCACGGAGCAACAACCGAAAATTCGTTACGACAAGCAACAACCAAACCAGCTACGACTCGCCGGATCACGCTTGTTCTACACGACAAGGCAGCTGCATTGAGCTGGCTTGACATACATATCGTTTACCGCGGAGTCTCGCTGCATGTCGTATACCCGGCAGTGCTCGAATACGACAAGCCAACGACCATTGGCAGCGACGGATACAGTGGCGCCTAGATGACATAGCCAATCCCGTCGATGCCTGGACTTGAAGTGGTTTCGGCACGGTGGAGGATAGCTTGAGTTTGTGTGGTAGCAACTTAATTATCCCTGGTCGCGGTGCAACAAAAGAGCGGCGACATCGAACATGAACACAAAGTTTCGCCGCCACGACGCCAGTGTATAAGACTAGATAAGAACTGGCAGTTGGTCACCTAGACATGAGCGGTACATTAAACACTCGGGAAATAGTATTGACGCTATACGCATAAGGCTTACACTCTGCGGCATGCAAGTCACCGCTCAATATACAACTTACGGCTGCCGACTAGGAAATGAGAGCGGCATGAAAGTTTTGTGATATTTATGTGCGATTGTAACAAGCAATCCCCTTTATCAAGATGGAAATTGAGATCAGCATCAAAGTTTATGATAATGGTGAATGACGGAACTGAAAGTCACACCATGGCGCCAACAACAAAGCAGATCAGCAAGAGCACGAGAAACGAGCGAAAAACAGATGCCAACGAGGAGTTCGATCATGGTAAGAAAAAGCAAAGCACAAGTCAAATTAACCGAAAGAGTCTTAAAACGAGCAAGTTTACTATGAAGTTTGGTCAAAGGCAACTAAAAGTGGAATTTTCTGAATTCAGCAGCTAATCTAAATCTAGCAAGGCGTAGAAGACGCCACAGAGCGGCAAAGAGGGATACGCTGCAGGCAGCACCAAGTTCAAGATGACTGACGCAAGACAGTCTCGAATAACGCAGCCACAATAGCTAAGCTCAAGCTTTTGCGAGGCTCAGACTTATCGAAACGTATTGCGAGTACAACCGAGAACGACACAACTGATCCCGATGTAAGAAACGCGACCAACCTTAGCACAAAATCAGATTTGATGTCTGCGCGACTTACACAATTGCAAGCGGAGTCGGCGACTCGACACACCATAGCCACTGCGAGCAAGGCGGCATGTCACACCGCAATGTACGATCTTCTGGGAAGATCTCTACGAGATCGTCCGCAGGACCCAAACAAACGAGCACGGACAATCTCAAGCAAAGCTTGCAGCAATCTGAGACCTCCTTCCGATTGAATGCAGCTGTTGCAAAGTCGATCAAAGCCACGGAACTCGTCGTGCAGCAAACGGGTTTAACACTTAAGCGAAAGCTAACAGGCGACGGACGCAAAAGCGCTACGACGGATGCAGCTCGCAACGCAGCTGTCTTCGGGATGTCGCCTGACGAGATGGTAGCGCATTTGCGAGCGAAGAACGATGGATGAAGCAGTCGAGAAGCAGCTGGCCAGGTACTCTCGCAAGCAAGATCAATAGCTTAAGTGACGACAACGCACATGACACGACACTAAAAGCAAAGAGGATTTGATGGCGTCGTGCGCGAACGGGCTCTACAACACGCTGCGAGTTGACGAGCTCGACGTAAACAAGAAATGACCACCGACGCCACCTCCAGGACATTTAAAGAGGATCCGAGCAGCGCTCCAGGATCCCGCGACACAACACTACTCTGCTAGCACCATTGAAATTAAAACGGGACCTGATGTCAGAGAATGCATCCAAATCCGTGATGTTGCGTGAAAATTTTGCAAAGATGGCGAATTGATTGCACAGTAGCGGTTTGAACCTCAAACTGCCACTGTGGCCAACTTGCGAAATGGTACGAAATCCCGTGCATCGACTCAGAGAAATGATCGCGGAACTGCTGCAATTAGTAGGATATTTCAGCGAACGAAGCTAATTAAATTCAGGCCTACCAAAACAGGTAGTGACGAATGTGGGCAGTAATCGATCATTGGCATAAAATATCAGCTTGTTTCGTGTATTGCACCTTAAAGCATTGCGTACACGATCGAGCTGCCTCGTAGGATGCGTACGCATCCTACATTTTTTGTCGGGCGCGTCCTCGCCCGTACCATCAGTACGGGTTTCTGAATTAAAATCGGCACGGTCTAGGGCATCCGCCTAAGCTTACTAGTCCCGACGCATAGCCTGATTGTCTCGGGTCAAAGTCTAATTCGCCTAATCCTGGCGATCCCCTCTTTCCTCTAAAGAAGATATCTTTTGACGAGCTGTCATCAGCTCGTCTTGAAAGGTCTGGTGGGTTTCAATTTGTTTGCCAGGTGATCAACCGCAATTTAAGCATATTTTTTCAATTGGTCACAAAACCATTGTCGACCTTTACCGCTTCCTCGCGACGATGAGATCGTACGCGATCAATGTCTTTCCGTTTATGGTAGAGGACGTAATTCAAGTCACGATGCTGACTCATGTTCGGCGAATGAGGCTGGCCCAACTCCCCCCTCTGAATCCATCGACGGATTCGAGTGGAAAGAAGCGGTTTCTAGTTGAACGCTTCTTGAATCATCGTGAGGTAAAATAGGTTCGAACGAGTTATATCGCTCAATGGCGAGGGTACGCACCTTCGCATAATAGTTGGAAACCTCGCTCCTAGATGATTATGGACATTCTAGGTCTCGTTCGACAGCACAACAAGACACATTCTCCTCGAAGGAGGGTCCTTTAAAAAACGAGCGCGAGATGCGCTCGTAAAAGTTATATAGATTATTTATCCCTTCGGGCATCTCACAAGAGACGTGCGTTTTCCAACGAGGGTCTTTCAGAGAGTATGGCTCCTGAGAAGCATGACCAGCACTCTAAAAATGGCACTGGCATGAATTCCCCGCGAGAGGCAAGGTTTCCCCACCTCGCTAGACAAGCGGTGCATCTTGTAGCGTGCACCGACTACGGTCCGTTTTTCGAATCGTTCACGGAGAGCATCTAGTTTGTTAAGCCATGCCTCGCGGCCTATGCTTTGCATATTCTGTAGAAATGCTTCCAAATCAAAGGAGTGACATCCTTTGTCCGCTTACATGGGTACCGCCGATGCCGGAAAAGGCATTGGTGAAGAATTTCGTTTCGTCCGCACCAGGCTTGTGAAGCCTGGATGAGTCGAATAATGGAATATGGTTACGATCGTTGTTCATACCAGACCAACGAGTCAGGTTGCCCTTAAAGGGCAAGCAATGCTTCATTCCGGGAGCAAACCGCAAAACATCGCGATTCCTTTTCCGTTGGCTCATGTTAATGTTAACGCGAACATTACTTGCGAATGAACCTTAAGAACACTTGGTCTCTGGTGATGCATACAAGATTTACCAGGATCATGCTTACTAAAGCGACCTATACGATCACTTCGCTCATAGTGATGCACACTCACATCACCAGAAATGTCGTCGTCCATGGAGTCATCCAAAGATGACTCCGCACAAAAAGGTTCTAACGAAATTTCAAACAACTTCGTCATATCCTATCTGGTTGTCACGCCAGAACCCGGAGATTTAACAGACGTGGCCCCAATTGGTAAGGAGGCCTTTTAAGTTGCCACCGAGTCGGAAGATGACGCCGACTCGGCTCAGTCACCTACAATGGGAGAAGCAGTTGATTTGTCACTGCTACCTGCAATGGGAGTAGCAGATGACATATACCAGACACCTCCAATTAGAGTAGGAGGGGACGTATTCCTCACAGTAGGCGCATTAGCGTCTATTCAAACAGTTGTATTAGATAGACGATCGTTACGTAGGAACTTGACAAATATATGCAGTTTTAATATTTTTATCAATTCTGAAGCTCTGTATTTAGCCTTTAGTAGCTAAAACCTCTTAGCTACTTAGAACCTTCCTATGCACGTCGTGTACGTGAAGCAGCCGAGGCGACCCACCTCACTGTAATCAGTGTATGTTGACCAGTACTATTAATGATACTAACGAAGGGTGCCCCGTGGCAACTGTTATACCGGCTTAATCGTGTGAAGTCATTAAAAATTTACACATAATAGTCCGATCTTATTGAGTTTTGTCAACAAAGCACTATGTAAACTGATTTAGAAGCGTGGGGGGTTGACCATGAACTCATCCTTACTAATTACGGAGGTCGCAAACGGTCACAAAGTACTACCAAGTATGACAGTTAGATATCACTTACACGGGGATAGCGCGCATTACTTAAGAAATGAACATGCATGGCCGGTATTAGCAAGTAAAACACGAGTTGATGCGTGCACGTTTGATAGCGAAGAATAAGTGGTAGACTTGGGACCGATTCTTGTAGAGTCCTATTCGCCAATAGAAGATTCAATATTGAATTCGACATGTTCGAAATTCACGGACCCAATGGCAGCAAAGGACCGAAAGATAATGATGTGTTTTTACGACAGCTTTCGTCACGTAACTCGATAGATTGTCGCCACGCTTTGGAAGAGGTTGAAAAGCTTGTTGCAAGTCTGTTAAACTTACCACTGTCGTCTTCTTTGACGAAGGATACCGAAACGTCATCAGCACTCCAAACATCGACCTACATGCGGTGAATCCTTACAAGCATTGAAAACTACGTGATCAAGAAGCTCGCGAAGGCTCAAACCGTAAAATCTGCGATCGCACGCGAGACCACGAGTACAAATTTCACGCAACTCGAGTATCGCACAAGAACATTCCGTTGGCTTCTCAGCCCAAAGCTCACAATGGCACGCGTCGCATCAAGTTGATTAAAACAACGGGTGCTTTGCATTCACTACGATCGATCGGCTTTGAATCTTATTGCACAGGTGGCTGCTAAACTTTTACAATGCCACGTTGGAGTCGTGTTAATGATTGATGTGGAGCACTTTCCTGCGATTTAAAATTACAATTTGCCAGTGAAACTGCATATTGAACTGCGCAATGAAGTGCCACACATGCACGCGGTATACGTGGTAAAACCGCTTGCGTTTCGATGATGAATATTTAAGTGATTTTTCAATTTCTTTTAATTTGTTCTATTACAGGATTTTCAGACACTAAGACTGCTTGTAACCTCTCATCTTTGATCCTCTCTACTCATGTGTTACTTGAAGCAATGCCTCTCCACAGCCGAAAGTCGCGTTCCGTCCCACCTGACATTATCTGCTCATCCCAACCACGTGAAGCGCGCCGAGACCTTTACGAACAATCCTGATGTGGACAGAATAATCATATTCACGCAGGTGTGTCCCTCTCTCCCGTTATTGTCAACAATGAGATTTAAGACAGCTAAGTCCCATTCATGTCCGACAAGAAAGTCTCCAAGTGAACACACGTGTTTTTATTGTTTCTTCCAAGGTCATTTCTTTTTTCTTATATTTGTTTGAAACCATCTCGTCCGTCTATGTGCATCTGCCTTTTACGTCTATGGAGTGTGAATGCCACCAATTACCTAATAAAAGTGTCCCGTCTTCTACAAAACCTCGCTTGACCGCAACAATCAAACATTCTAAGTCAGAGGTTTTTCCGTATGAAAAAGGGTGCCTGCAACTGCACGACATTGTAGCCCCATCAAAGAAAACCCCATCTCGCGGGAGGGGGTAGAGGTGCTGCGGTCTTTGTGGCGACCACATGGTGCCTCGACACGATAGCACAATACCGAGCGAGTGAAGAGCACAGCGACTTTCGGACCCAAGACATCTTGCGACGTCGGACCATGCAGGTGTGTTTCCTAAGCTTGGTCTTGGCCGCCATTGTCCAGCCAAGTGCGTCTTCCGAAATAATCGACCAAAGGGGACTTGAATTTGTCTCGCAAGACGCGTTTTGTGCCTACCACTGTAGTAGTGTGCACGTGGCAGTTGCCTACCGTCACTTAAGTGCGACCTCCGAGTGTGTACCCCGTAATTGCGACACTTATCTCCGGACACACCAACCCGAGCGCCGTCTCCGGCCTGCATTTACCTTCCCAGACAGCAGCAGCACGGACTCCGCCGAGACAGGAGACGTCCATGCAGCCCACGATGGCAAGGACGTGACCATAATTAGTGTCGTATCGTGTGTCAATGTCACGGACGTGACGTTAGCGATCGGTGACCCTGAAACCGATGCGTTTGCCAACTTTTATACTGCATTTACAACTGCGTACGACGCCATGTTATCGGGCACGAACGCCACCTTCGATGCGTGTCAACTACAATTTCTACAAAAAGAGCTCTTATCAACTTATTCAGCTGCGTTAATTGACGAAAACGATGTGGTGGAGGTGAAACCAACACTTATCAAGCTTTTTCCGTCTTCTTCGGAATTGGAGTGTATTCAAAAGATTAAAGCAATTTGGCCCTCTACAGAAGAACTTCATACCCCCTTTTTAACCCAAAGTGACAGTACTACTGCGTCTTCGACGGTACTTCTTGTCCATGTGAGTAGTACCGTTGGTGACACCATTCTTGCCCTCGAGTGTGTTGAAAGTGTCACAATTTTACCGGCCATTTTAAAACTCATGCCATTTGCCAAGAGTTCCTACGCGTTTGCACGAACAAAACACACGACAATGGAAGGTCCGGCACTCGAAATTCGATTGGCCCATGTCGCCAAGACACAGCCTACGCTTGCACGTCTCGCCGCCCAAGTAACCCACGCCACGGGGATACAAAACCTCTTGACAATGAAAAGTGCCACGTCCGAAACTGGAGGTGTCTTGTTGCAAGCAGCCGTGGACGACTACGATACATGGACACGAATTGTCGCGATTATTCTTGACGATGACGCTGTCGAGTGGGTCGATCGACAGCAAGTTGTCACTTCGAGTAGTATCGTACCTTATCCGTCGTGGACGGTACGTTCTTCTTTTGTACGAACACAAGACGATCGTACCGTAATGGACCCATCACGACGTCTGGATGCATACGTACAAGACCTCGTGGGGGTCCACCGCATGCATGAAAACAACATTACCGGCAGTTCTATTGTCGTTGGTGTCACAGACACGGGGTTATATATTGACCACGATCAATTTGACCAAGAATCACGGGATATGTACGACCAAGAAGACTTGCAAGCTCGTAAAGTTGTGTATTACCAAACGTTTGCCAATAATGTCGATGAAGCTGCAGAGATTACGTGTGGGCATGGGACCCACGTGTCGGGAATTGTGGCTGGAAGTTCGTATAGTAAAAAGTATCCCGACTTGGGCATTGCATCCAGTGCACGTATTGCATTTATGGACATTGGAAAACAAGCCTCTCATTGTATTGGTACCAGTGGGTGTGACGTGTCGTTAGAAACTCCGGGGGAAGTGGCGAACTTAATGAAAGCTCAAGTGGCTGCGGGGGCCAAGATCTTTAGTTTTTCATGGGGTACCGGTGCAAATGATTACAATACACAAACTCAACAAGTGGATGAATATTTATACGATCATCCCGAGATTTTAATTATTGTAGCGGCTGGGAATAGTGGCGATAAGGGTGAATTTACCATTAGTAGTCCTTCTGGCGCGAAAAATGTCATTTCCGTTGGCGCGAGTTTAAATGCTGGGCCATCTTTTGTGTCCACACCATGTGAGTCCGTCTTAAACGAACTTACGGTCGCATCGTTTTCATCGATAGGTCCGACTTTAGATGGTCGTCAGAAACCGGACTTAGTAGCCCCGGGAATGTCGATTACATCCGCGCAATCGGAAAAACCAGGTGAAACGACGAAATCGTCTGCGATGTGTTCATTGCAAGGGACATCACAGGCCACCCCTGTGATTGCAGGAATGGCGGTATTGATTTATGAATGGTTACGGGATGGATGGTGGAAACATGGTGTGGCGGATCCACGATATGGCATGGAAGTGATTCCCGCGTCGTTACTTAAGGCTTTGTTACTTCATAGTGGCGAAGCCATGTCACGACGACTTGTGGAGCCAAGTACGGGTGTAACCTCGTGTGTAGCCTTGGAAGCTACGGCCAAGACACTAACATCGTACCCCGATGTGAACCAAGGGTACGGTAAACCGACACTATTAAATCTGGTGTCGTTTGCCGGCGATAAAGGCCAGACATCCGAACTCGCCAATCGAAATACAAATACGATTTATTTCTTTCCAAATTCATCGAGTGGTTCCGAGCCGAGTGTGAAGGAAGGCGCGGAAACAAGTTTTCATTTCATGTTGACGGAAGGTGTGAATCTTCGGGTTACGATTGCTTGGACAGATCCACCGGGTTCTGTCGGGAGTAAAACAACATTGCAAAACGATTTAGATTTGACATTAAAAATTGCCAATACGTCGGCCATTTATTACCCTCTCTCGGGGAACGGGTCCCGGGATTCCGTGAATAATGTCGAAATGGTCGAAGTGTCGTACGACACGGTGTTTGAAGCCATTACAAAAGCTGGCATAACGGTTACGGATGGGTACATTAAGGTTCAAGCCATTGTGCGCGGTCATAGTGTCAAAGCTGGTGAATCCGCCACTACGATTGGTCAAAAATTTGCAATTGTGGCCTCCTCGACCCCCATGACCACGTCGGCGTCATCAAGAGACACGCTCGACGCGGCGTTCTGGCAACCATGGATGACCATTGGCGCCATTGTAGTAGGTACACTGGTTCTTTTGTTTGTCATTGCGTTGATATGGCGCGTGCGCGCAAAAGCACCACGTGACAATTTAAAAGCCGTTCCCGCCGAGTACACGAAGCGAGTGATGGAAGAACGCGGGAGTATTGTCTCGCAAGCACATTCGAATTACCGTAATGTCCAGAATAGTAGCCTTCTGCCAGCAATGGACCAATCCGTGGGCAGCAGTCACCGGATGATGTACCCATCTTCCGAGGTGAGTCTTCGATTAGGTGCGTCTTTGGAGCCCCTTCATCCGCCACGTACCGCAAGTCGTACGGGCTTGACCGATTCGCAAATTGTAGCGTCGTATCGCCGAGAAAGTCGGGATCGACGTCGAAGTCAAAATATGGAGAAATATGGACCTTCACGGCGTGAAGGAAGCGAGGATCGAGATGCAAGAGACCGCAGGGAACGGCCACGGAGTGAACGTCGACGCGAGAGGAGTGTCCGTGTGTCTATAGAGAGTAGCGCGCAAGTACCGTTGCGTTGATCTTGGTAGCTCCTGTAGAATGTGTAAAATGATTTTGAGTGGATAAAACAAACCACGCTCTTGTTGATTGGTACAAAAGTTAAGTTTTTCATAAGTTCGTAATGTCTTTAAGTGCGCAGTTTTCACGCCACGAATATCTCCATGTGCGCGTTCTTTTCGCGCCAAGTGCGAGGACTTTCCTGCATCCGTCGAAGTCCTTTTCAGACTATACTTCCTCCTTCAATACGGTCCTTTGCGCATGAATCGCTCTGTTCGAATGAGAAGCCTTCGTCGAATAATCTAACGATTGCATTGACTCCGGCGGAAGACTCGCTCTTCTCGTTTCTCGAGTACATTCAGCGACTGTATGCTCCAACAACGCACTTGCGCGTTGCAGGTGGATGGGTGCGTGACAAATTGCGTGGCGCTGAGAGCGATGACATTGACATTGCACTGGACAATGTCATGGGAGCGACATTTGCTCGTTTTATCACGAAATTCCAACGCGATCGGAAGCTCCCACCAAGCTCTGTAGGTCTCGTGAAGGCCAATTCAAACAAATCCAAACATTTAGAAGTCGCAACAATTGCAATTCAAGGCTTTACAGTGGATTTCGTGCATCTACGAGCTGAAGCGTATAGTCTAAACAGTCGCATCCCGAACGTCACGTTTGCGTCGCCGCAAGACGATGCGAATCGACGGGATTTGACCATTAATGCACTCTTTTATAACCTCCACACCCGTGAAATTGAGGATTTCACCGGTCAAGGAGTCATGGATTTAAACCAGCGTCTCATTCGCACACCACGAGACCCGGAACGAACGTTTCTCGACGATCCATTGCGCGTATTACGAGCTCTACGATTCGCATGTGACTTGCAATTCACATTAGACAAAACTCTTGAAACTGCTCTTCTAAGTCAGCGCGAAATCGTGCACGCAATGACTCGAAAAGTCAGTCGTGAACGCATTGGCATTGAAGTGCGCAAGATGCTTGCCGGAGAAGACCCGGCCCGTGCTTTTGACTTCTTGAGAACGTTTAAACTATTGGATGTGGTGTTTGGTACACCACCATGTCATTCAAGCGAGGGTTCGAGGGAGGCACTAAAATATCCCCCTCGCCCATGGACTGACTTGATTCAGCAGCGCGCGTCTCATATTTTAAAATATTTGCAACAAAGTCGTTGGGCACTTGCAAAATATAAAATCTCGAATGTGGAATCCATGGCAGCAATCTTGACGCCATTGTTTGTGACTTCCGTGCCGAAGATTTTGTGCCACGAGCATGGAAGCTTGCATTGCGCAACGTTTCCGAGTCTTCCGGAAACCAAACTGATTGCGTGTTCCCTTGACTTTCTTGACATGCGTGAAACAATCGTGGCCGCGTTAAATATAAATGAAATCGTTGAGATGCTAAAAGAGCACGTCAAGTGGCCAAAGCCTGCAGGAAAGCGCGTGGCGCTTATTATCGAAGCAATTGCGACGTATCCTGAAGATTCGGTCGAAAAAAATGATGTGGACCACTGCATTCAGCAATTTATGTGGATGACACAATATTACTCGGTCATTACACCAGCATTAACAATTCTTATTGCGGCTCATTCTTTTGACACCGAGTCGGTGGAGAAGAAGACGGCCTTATTGCAGGAAACGATGCTTCAGGCGTATCTTGATCTTGCGAATACGTACGTCACGAGAGAGGATGAGGCTTCTGCAGATACGGTTAAACCCACTCGGCAGCTCGACGGCAAGACGGTGCAAACGCGTCTTGGCCCTGGTGCGAGTCAAGCTATTGCAAGAGCACTTGGCGTGTTGCAGGTTTATTATAAAGTGCATCCAAATGCAACGTTGGAAGATGCGTTGGCATTCTTAGATCGATTGGCGCCGCGATTACGCAAGAGTCCGGTTTAAGAAGGTATATCGAGCTTTTAAATGGGCACAATGAATTTGCAGGAAAAAATTGAATTTTAAGGATTAATTGCTTTTGAAATGTAAAGTTAAAATGCTGCCTTTGAAATTATAGGTATTTTTATAACTGAAGGGTCTTTATTGAAGAAAGTATCTTAAAAACCAAATATCCCAGCCGTTATTGAACCTAAAAAAGTAATAAAAAAAAAAACAAGTTAGTAAACAAGTCAAAAACCTATAACTAATCAAAAAAATGATAAATTTTTACAACGTCCTAAAATATTACAAAAAGTCGATGACGGGCTAAAGTTGCCCTATGTCACACAATTCCCGTTAAAAGCACTTTGTGTACTTAAGGTGATGATCAATAACTTCAGTGAAGTAAGTAGACCCACCACTTGGGTTTGGTTTACATTGTAACCCACCCTTGTCTATGTGATGTACATGGGTGCATTCACATGCAAGGGATGACGGCTAGCGTCATCCAAGATACGAGGTATTTAGAATAATACGCTCGCAATACATTCAAGTGCATATCGACAGAGATGTGCACTAATGATTGCTAAATAAAGGTATTAATATTAAATACGATTAAATATAAATCAGTCTAAAAACTACTTTCTGGTTCGTCCTGCGCTCGTAGAACCGGATTACCGGTCCCGTGACGTCCCTTGTACTAAGGTACTTAGCTCGTTAGATGAGGGTCGCTTAGGCGCCAACTGACTACCTCACTTCACGTGAGACGACGGTCAATCCGCTTCCTCGCAGTGCTAGGGTGTGTGCTTAAGTAGAGCGTACACTTGGTAGCACTAGAAATCCTTCCCACGACCCGCATCTCTGACCGTGTATGTGCGGATGAGCCTTAATATCGATAAGGCTCATTTCCCCATCTCTCCGATCATCATCGGGAGTTGGCTGAGCACATGTGCAGGTACTTGGTGAACAAGCCCTGGCCAGACTCTTGAGCAGTCCTCCTGAGCAAAATGTTGCTCAGTTGGAGCAGTTTTGAGGCGTCCGAGGCACAGAGTCATGCTGCAGCGGAGTCCGTCACTCAGTCTCAACAGGATTGTTGAGATGCTCTCCGCCTCAACGCATCAGCCGAGATCCATTTGGATGTTCAGAAAATGGCTTAGCTCGCTTAGCATTATTCTTGCTTACTTATGCAAGTTATTAGCATGCCCTAGGAATTGGCGCAAATGCTTCACATGTCGTGGATCGGACATTTCCCTACCAATTTTACATTGTCTTGTTCTGCTCGAACACCATGTGTCCATACGATGCAGCCCAGCATGGGTATCTCAGGGACCCCTATGACGCACGCTTGCAAGTTGACGTACAATTGGCGTCCTCCTTTTAAAGGAAGCAGAATCGGTTTGGTTAAAAGGACAAGAAGATGCGATCACATCAGTGAAGCAATCTCATGTAGAGGCACCGGTCTTGGCATTGCCAGACGCGGATAAACCCTTAAGCGTCGTCTGCGATGCAAGAAATTTTGCAATCGGTAGCGCGCTCATGTGAAAGGATGACGACGGCGTTGACCGTGTCATTTCTTATCAGTCCCGGCTTTTTGAAGCCGCGGAACTGAATAACTCTGTGCATGACAAGTAGCTACATCAATAAAGTATCCTCTTGTTATGTTTCGAGTGCACCTGTTGGGCACCGCGCCATTTGTTGTTATACGGTTCACGCATCACTTCGGACCGCAATAAACTCCCCGCACCTCTCGCCTAGAATGGCAAGATGGCTTACAGTCTTCTCTGAATTTAATTTCAAAGCTGAATGCAAGCCAGGTAAGTCGTATGGCTTGGCTGACTCGTTATCGCGCAGACCAGACTTCGAGGCAAGACACCAGAAAAGTGTGTCTCGTGCTAAGGCACAAGTTGAGTCGTCAACGTTGGCAGTCACGTCACGCGACGAACTCATTGGCCTCCAAAATAGGAGAGCAACAGTCAGGATGAACATTGTCGCCTGTTGTTAGATAACTTCGTTGGACGAAAGGTAAGCCTTCCGTCGCACCTGAAAGCTAAGCTAAATCACTTTAGCTAAAGTGATGGCCTGTTGTGGCATCAGCTGTCACCTTATGATCCTTAAGAATCTATGTGTCTCTTGACACAGATCTCAAGCTGATGATCCTTCACGAACTCCATGCTGCGCCATCAAGTGGGTATCTGGGCAGTGAAAAGACATTCTCACGAGTGTCAGAAGAATTTGGTGGCCACACCAATATAGATGGGTTGCAAACTGTATTTGCTCTTGCGAACAGTGTCAGCGCATTAAGCCTGCACCATCCAGCAGTGCGCCACTGAAGCCGCCACCGATTCCAACGGATTGTTGGAAGTCAGCAAGTCTGAAATTCATGTTTGGCATGCCGCCCGATCACAAGAATCGTACGGCGCTAGTCGTCTTTGTAGACAGACTGAGCAAAATGGTGCATTTAGCACCATGTAAAACATCGATCACAGGCACGGAGGCAGCTCTTTTGTCCCTGGACCACGTATACCAACTTCACAGGATGCCCGAGTATATAGTATCGGACCAGGATCTATCTACGTTACACGTCTGGTTCTTGGCGTCATGTGCTTGAGCTGTTAGGTGGCAAGCTTTACATGTCGACCCCAGATTATCCCCAGACCGATGGCCAGAACAAACGTGCCAATCGGGTCGTGGTGGATGTATTGCGCACGATAGCGACTCCCAAAGAATGGAGCTGACAATTCCCCTCGTGGGTGCTGCAATAAATAACAGTGTCACGCCAGTACGTTTAAGACACCTTTCATATAAATGGACTGCGCCATTCTCGGATGTCAGTCTCGCTTGTGCAAAGCCCGAGTCTTAGTGGGGAGGGCCCCTCACTACGATCGGTGCAAAAAATGGACACAGTTTCGTAAATAACCCGCGAGGGTATCATGTCCAAGACAGAAACGTGCCCTAGTGACCCTGCCGGGTTGGCAGCGGTCAGTATGAAGTCACGGCAAGGAATGCTTGTGCTTCAAACAATAATAATGTTTCGTTATTGACAACTACTTCCTATGACCGACCTCTCGGCGGTGTCCATGGCGAGTTGGATGACCTAAATTATATGGTGACACCGACCCTGGGTCGAGCGTCAAACATATGGGGGAGATAAGGAAGGCGGAAACTTTGCCTTTAACTTTCTCTTCACATAAGAACGTAACGAATTCGGAGAGCGAGGGATACCACGCGCGTAATGCGGGATTCTCCGCATCAACTTCTCCAAGATGTCCAGCTTAAGTTTCAGGCGTTCGCAACCCGACGATCCTTCGCTCGGACATCATGAAGATCCGACGCCAGTCGCGAGACTTGACCTCGAGATCTTTAATCCGCTGTTCATCAGTCCTTAACGCCTGTGACTGAATGGACGCGGTTAAGGCAGCCGCGAGTGGGTGGGCAAAATCTCCCCTTCTATTGGGCACCACCTGAATTGATTGATGCGGGTGGGAACCAGCGCTTCCATGCTGATGGTTGCTTGCCCACCGCTCCGTGAGGAAAGAGTCTCAAAGGATACTCGAAGATTTTTTGACTCTTTAGAACCGATCGATATTATACGTATTAACGCGCCTGGCATGGTGACTGCCGACGAAAAATAGCACCAGCTGAGAAAACTTCGCTAGTCTCAAACTGATGGCGTAAAAAGTAACAGGGGATACAGTACCGCCCATGATTTCTTTCACACGCAAGCGGGCAAAATTAATTCGCTGCGACCGCTGTTTCATCGGATCAGATTACGGCTGAAAGCGGCGCGTGAATTCGCCTCATATTGGTCGGGCGTTTCATTTGAACGTAACTCGTCCGGGATTGGAAAAATACGTCCAAGCGAGTTCTCCTGAGCCTTTCATGAATTATAGACGCCATAATAATTATGAGCGTCTACAATAGCGTGCTTTAGGAGCGACGCTTTTGCTCGTTAATACGAGGCATTGAGATGGAGAGGGCATAATTGGCATGTCACCCGTCTCATAGCCATGTTCGAAACGACTGGCTTGTGACACCGACTGAACACGCTCACGTGTCGTCGGCGAAGCCTTTTCTCTGACTTTTCAATATCAGAACCATTATGACTAACGATCTGAGAGCAAATGTTGTTTTTTTACCCAAGGAAAAGCACCTGCACCTCTGTGGTAGTGCTCTCGCTAATGGTCGCTGCGCTAGCCAGCGCAGACGACGAGACAGCATTATAGAACTCAGTAATTTTCATGATAAAGGAAATGAGTGATGTTTGGATGGGCAATATAACGCCATCATCCTTCCTCATTAGCTCGTTGTCCGCATTAGTACTATGAGGTGATGACAACGGTGTCGACTTATTGTAGTCGACAATGAGCGACGGATATACATCCTCACTTTGAAAGTGGGATGGATCATTCAGTCCAGTTAACGTGACAGCAGCAGTAGCTGTCAGCGTTGTAACAGTGGCACTGAGCAACGGCGGCGTGTTAACGCGGCACATGCGCTTCGTGCGTGATTAAAAAGGTAGATCATCTTTGTAGATGATTCACCAGCTTGACCCCTTCTAGGTGGCATCTTTGGCGCCGAGTATGTGAACACAGGTCGCTACTAGGACTGAGAGACCTCGGCGGCGCGTAAAGCAGCTCGCAGTTCCTTGTTCCTCTTTGACTAATATCAAAACAAAATTTGTTTTTTGAGAAAGGGATGGTGTAACGGGCTAAAGTTGCCCTATGTTACACAATCCCCGTTACATACACAAAGTGGTGGATGGACCCACCACTTGGGTGTGGCTCACATTGTGACCCACCCTTGTGTATGTGATGCACATTGGTGCATTTACATTAAAAGGGATGATGTCTAGTATAACGGGTCACCTTTGCTAGTACTGATAACGTTGCTAGTCAACCCACACTGATTACAGTGAAGGTGTGGTGCGTCGACTACGTCACGTACACGACGTGCAGAGGAAGGCTCTAGGTAGCTAAGAATTCTTACCTACTTGAGGTAAATTCAAGGCTTTGGAATAGAGAAAAGTAAAATTCATTAATAATAAGTTATTTTGAAACGATCTTCAATCTTCTGCCTTTATTACATTAATAGCTTACTCTGCAATGCGCCTCCTTACGCGAAACCTAATCGTGTCTTGTAACGATTGGCGGGGTTGAATTAAACCTAAATTAACGAATTAAAAATACAAGTGACTTATTGCGTCAATATTAACAACTTTGGTAATATTGGGAATATTTAGTCAAGATAACTAAAGATAATAAGTTTGTACTTCTTTATTTATTTCTTCTCATAGAAAATACTGCTTATTATTTCTCCAATAGGAAATAATATTGATGTAGCGGGACACTCGTTACACTACCACCCCTAAACAATAGTCACATTACTGACTGATTTTAAGTGACAGATAGTACTATTTCGTCTTTCTCTGTAGATCAGCACCTGTCGAATTACTTTAATTTCAACTTAACCTGCGCGTCGCTTGTGTGGCAGCAAAGCTGGCAGCTGCACGGATCAGTGCAGCTATTAGCGATGTAAATATTTCAATAGACGCTAATGCGTCTACCAAAAATCACTTCTTCCTCCAATTGAAGGTGCTTGTTATAAGCTTCCATTGCAGGTGACAGTGACAATTCCCCTGCTGCTCCTATTGTAGGTGACTCGGCCGAGTCGGCGTCATCGTCCGAATTGGCGGCAACTGTTAAGGTCTCGTGATCAACCGGGGCCACGTCCGTTAAACCTACGGGTTCAAACGTGTCAACCAGACAGGTGATGACGAAGTTGTTCGACTCTTCGTCAGAGCCTTTCGGTGTGGAGTCATCTTTGATGACTCCATGGATGACGATAACTATAGTGATGTCAGTATGCATCACTAGGAACGACGTGATCGCCAACTTCATATGCTATTGATGGGCTAGTATACATCACCAAGGACGAGGTAGTTCTAAGGATCACTCCGTGAGTAATGCTAGCGTTAACATTTAACATGACTCAACGGTAGACGGACCGCAATGTTCTGCGGTTTGCTTGCGAAAAGAAGCCTTAGTTTCTTTCTAAGGGCAACCTAACTCGTTGGTTTTGGTATGACCAACAATCGATATCATATTCCGCTATTCGACTTATCCAGACTTCACAAGCCTGGTAATGATGAGACGGAAATTTTCCTCGATGCCTTTTTCCGGCATCGGTGGTCCTCTTCTTAGCGAGCAAAGGATGTCACTTCTTGGTTCCAAGCTGATGAAGCATTTGTACAAAGCATAGGCAGCGAGGCCCGGCCTGACAAACTGAATGCTTTCCGTGACCAATTCGAAAAATGGACCGTAGTCGGTGCACGCGACATTGTCACTAGAGGCAGGGATACTTTGCCTCTCGCGGGGGGGGGGGCTCATGTCCATGCTGTTAAAAGGGCGCAGGTCATGCTCCCTAAGACCTTAAAGATCCTTATTGGAGGACGCTCATCTCTTACAAGATGGTCAGCGGATTGAGAACACCAATTTTTACGAGCGCGGAATGTGCTCGTTCTCCGAAGACCCTCTGTCGAGGAGGATGGGTCAGTCGTACTGTCGAACGAGACCCGGAACGTCCATCATCAGTTGTGAACGAGGTTCCTTACTATCATGCATAAGTGGATACCCTCAGCAACGAACGAGTTACCTCGTTCGTACTCCTTTTACCTCACGGAAGTTCGAAAGGCGTTGAACAAGAAAACACGTCTCAACACTCGAATCCTTCTATGGATGTGGAGGGGGAGGAAAAATCGGGTTCGCCTCGTTTGACAAACTCGATTAAACATCGTGATTTGGATTGCACCCTTACTATTTGCAGGAGGACAATAATTACGAGCGATCCCGTCCCAGCGAGTTAGCGATGACGGTTGATAATGTTTCTCGCGACCAGTTGAGAAATTGTGCGCAAGTTGCGACTTATCAGCTGGCGAACGAAAGGAGACATCAGTCCCTTTAAAGCGATCTGGTGACAGGTCATCAGAAGATCTTATTCTTGGAGGACTGAGTAAATCGTCTGGTTCATAAGAACGAGACTCTGTCCCGACATTATCATTCTTTAGCTCGAGACCATCAGGCTTTCGCAGACGCCTTAGACTGTTCCGGTGAAATCCGGGATCGGAAAAAAACCTTGTACTGATGGTAAGGGCGAAGACGCCCAACATAAACGTAGGATGCGTATGCATCCTACGAGGCAGCTAGACCGTGTATGCATTGCCTCGGCGGTGCAGTATACGGAACAGGCCGATATATTTCGGAAGTAATTTATTACTGCCCACATTCGTCACTACATGTTTTGGTAGTTTTACCGCAGACACTAGAATTAGGTCGTTAACATTAAAGGAGAGAGCGTTTGCTCTCCCATTTTTGTCAGAGTTCAGTTTCTGTCGGTCCACCGCATCAGCGCTGGAATCCTGTACGAAATGGACCACTGCTTCTCTAGCTAGCAGAAAATCACTGCTGGCTCGATTTTTTGTTTGTTTTCGGTGCGACCAAATCACACAGCGGAGACGTCAGTCTCCTCTTCGGTGATAGCATTGTTGTGTTCACTAATATCATTGTTCTGGATGCTGAGTCCTTCAGCATCGTTAAGAGTCAGTAAATAGCATTATTGGTGTTACTGAGATAGTCCACTTCAATGTTAAGAAAATTAGGTCGGTATCCCTCGCATTGACCTTTGAGCCAATGCTTGATGAACAAGAGCTAGAAAGCTCTTTGCTCAAGCGAGATTCTTCACCCTTGAAAAAAAACGCTCTCAAACAAGGTGGGTGGGTGGGTATACACGGATTAAGTAAGCCGTTCCCGTATGCTTTGTAATAGCATGCCCTGAACTGTTGATGGCAATTCTACCATCGGCAAGTATCGTATGGTTTGCACGGTCCGTCTAACCATCTGTTTTAGGATGAGCAGAAGTTGGCATTTTCTACTGTGTTCCCAGTTATTTGAACTCAAATTGCGAAAATTCCACCATGAATATAAATAGGTTCTCGATCTGAGATCAGTTCGCGGGGTAACCCATGGAGTCAAAATATCGTGTCAACAAAGACACGAGCACAACTTTTTGCTGTGATCGACTCCGACACTGCGGCATGATGTACACTTTTGCTGAAACGATCAACAAAAGAAGAATACCAATATTCTTGTGATTGTCTTCAGAAAATCCGAAGACAAAGGCCATAGATACCGACCACCAACACTTTGCTAAAACAGGTAGAAATTGTAACAGGCTGAAGCACTGGGCTTCACCCGCTGACAAACTTCGCAAGCACGTATACGAGCTCATACTGGCGTAGCCAGTAGAAGTCGCGACTTATCTTGAGATAAAGCTTCTCACGGAGATGATGACCATTTATTAATGGGTCGTGGCACTCATACATGATGCATAACCGCAAATCATTATGGGTGGCGATGACGATACGTTGTGTGTCACCAGCAACAGCTTTGTGATACAGTAATTTAATGCTTGTTGTGTATCGATCTGTTCAGGATGTATACAATTTTGACAAACCCCTTAAAATGTTGACGACGAAACCCTCAATGCTGCAACAGTGATCTTATCTCACTGTTGTTTTGCGCAGCCGGCTTAAAATCGGGCCGGCACGAAAAGGCACCAGCGACGATGTTAAGTCGTCCTGGTTTATATTTCACCGAGAAGTTATGCTCCGCGAGAAAGACAACCATGTCGCCATTCTTTGCGGGAGGAGTGGACTGCTTACGGCGTGCCGTATACATTCCACACCATGCGTGTTTTACGCGTGATCTGTATACATCACAAGTAGAAACGCGCATGGTCCACATATACAATGAACAGTCTATCTTCGAAGAGATATAGCCTAAACTCAGCCAGTGCGTAATTCATGGCAAAGCGTTCCTTGTCATAATTCAGCTGGTTGAAGCTGACGCGATTGACAACAGACGACACGCTCTGCGCCGTCCGTGTCATTTTGCATTAATGCACAGCCAATTGCAAAATCGCTGGCGTCACAGACCACATAAAATGGTATTTCATGGTCAGGAACCGACAACATTGACAATTGCATCACGCTTTAAAAAAACGCTGACAATCAGCGTTCCATGGCCACTTTACATTGAGTTTACGCCGCTAAGTCGAGGAACTTTGAAGTTGCACTACATCAACTGGCACAGGCCAATCGGTAATCGCCTTGATATTTTCTATATCCGAGCGTACATCGGGTTTACCCACGACGCACCGAAGAAGTAGTATTACGCTTGCAGCGAAAATACTCTTCTTCCGATTTGTATACCACTTGTGCTCACGCATAAGTGTAAGAACCTTTCTGACGTGAGTACAATGTACTTCAACATTCTACTTATCGTTTATGGCCCTCCTATGGACGAAGACGTCATCATTATATAGCTCGATTCGAAATTTCGCACCGATCTCAACAGATTAGTTACACATCTGTTAAATGCCGCAGGGGCACTACTAAGTCTCTGTGGCATGAGTGAGCCATTCCCATATCATACCGCTTGAGGTGGTTGCTGCTGTGAACGAAATAACTTGTTCACGCATTAGGAAAATTATCGTTCAGATCCGTTGACGAAAAAATAGTACTCTTATTTTTGACATACCATCAATGATTACGTCTTTTCGTGGTATCGGCGTTTGAGCTGGTACAGTTGCAGTGTTCAATTTATTAATAACATACAAAATCCGCCATCCTCTAGTTGCTATACGCACTTAGAAGGTCGAAGAGTTTTGTAGGGATGTTGATTTCCTCAAATGGCTCGCTGCTAAGCGTTCGGCAAAGAACTTGTCGATCGGTATTGAGGCAATGGCCATTGCTTCATGTTACAGATATTACGAACCTGAGATTAGGTCGATTTCGTGTCGACTGCCTTCATTCTTAAGCAACTTGCACGGTACAGATTCAGGAAAGAAAAAAATCCTTAATTTCTATTATATCTTTATATAAAGAGTTTGTCTTCAAAGACTTCCATAATTGGGACGAAGACGTTCAATCCGAGTCTTCTCATCGAGAAATTTGAGCTACTGAGAACCCGTTCGTTCTCAGGAAATACTATTGCCTGCCGAATATCGGTCACATGGTTGTCATCTATGACAAGTACGCAGATCTCCTTGAATTTGCCACTACGTAGATCACGCAAAAACCAATTCGGTTCTAGCGTTGGCAATTGAGTAATCTCTTCGGAGGTGCTACTAGATCAAGTGTATAAGCGCCTTTGCTTGATCAATTATCTACTAAGACATTGATCGTCTCAGTTTTTCTTTGGAACCATTTTCCAAAGGTACCTGGGACCTTTCACCACAGGTATCCAGGGACTTATTCCCACAGCAATTATTTGGGAAGTATCCTTCCCAGCAACCCTAGCTATGGCTGCGCTATCACAGTGAGATCCTCTACGGTCGACTCTCCAGTCGATTATAGAACTTTCGCACTGTCTCTTATAGACGGGCTTCTCAAACTTTCTTGGATGCAGCTTTTCAAGCGAGCATCCTTGTTTCGTACCACTCAACTTATTCGAGTGGTCGAACCTCGACGTTGCCTGTGCTTGTGCACAGCCGTCGCGATCTAAATCCACAATGTTTTGGGAATTCACACTGAGTCATGCTAACGACCGACCCACAAGTGTGGCCATCGCACTTACTCGTAGGACATCCACACGCTTGTGACGCTCCATGACGTTCATCAGTTGGCCATCTGATGAACATGAGACAGACATCGGCACGGCTTGATGCCGCCAATTTATACATGGCTCGTATTTTCTGAGCTATGGTAATCCAAGATGCCAAATTTGTCATCCAAATATAGTACGATGAAACCATCATCGTACTGTTTTTCCATAAACGTGTATTGGATTCCATGTATACGTTTGCTTACTGTTACAGATACGCCTGTTGCTAGGCGCACTGTCATTTTCGTTAGAGGGATATTGCGCTCAATAAATTTGAGTCTACGATCTTCTAGCAATTGGCGTCGAATAACATCGTTTGACGCCCCACAATCGGTTAGTGACTTAAGTGACAACTTGTTTGACAGTTTTATTTTTAGGGTGATGAGGCCAACCTAATCCCTTAGGCAGATACACACAATATTTGTGTGTGAGGAGCAACTTCCGTCAAAGGCCTGCAAATTCTTTTGAAGTTGCTGGATTAGTAGGGTGCCCCGCACCTACTGACCCCGACTTTTTTATGATCGTCTCGCCGTTGCGATTTCGCATAAAGCGTCGGATCCACGTCCTCCACTATTTCTAGCGAGGGGTCGGTCTTTTCGCTCAGTGTTTTTAGGCACTGGCCGTGGGGCATTACACTTATAGGCGAAGTGGCCAACTTTTTACAACGATTACATTTCTGTATTCGATTGTAACTTGAAGACCGAGGTTTCTCGCTCTCTACATACGAGAGATCCATGAGTTCTAGACCTCCGTTTTCTTGTCGTCTCGGTCGACGATATGCACCCGAGTGGATAGAAGACTGTTTCAAGCTGAAGTCCACCTGTTCCGCTATTGAGACTGCTTGGCCGGGTGACTCTCATTCTAGCCGGAACAAATGGGACTTGACGGGGCCGTCTACAAGACCTTTCATGTACACAGTTCCCTGTGTTTGATCATCAATTGGATGACAAACGATACAATTGACCAATCATCGTGTATGTTGGGCCTAAGCGTGAATGTCACGCTTGCACTGCTTTAAATCCAGGAGCTCGGCTCGAGACCTGAATCCGGCACGTGGCAGCGTAAATGGTGGTCTGTGCCGGTACGACCCAAGACTAATGGGTCGTAACGCTTGAGCGCCAAGGCCCAAGATTTGGCACGTCCTGCTAAGTTAAACAGGCCAACTTTAACTCTCGTCGTCGCATCATCACTAATACGGCGGGCTTCTATGGCGTCGTCTAACTCGACGATTCATTTCAAAAGAGAGTCGCCTTCGACTACCTTAAACTTATATATATATTGATGCTTTTGGGTCACTAAAAATTTTTTTTTTTAATTTATACCATGCAAACATTTCAAAGTAACAAAATGACTTACAATGTACTTTAGTTACCGAACCCCACGACTACTTCTTATGGCTGTCTGTCTATCCATGGCAATTGTCCAAAAATTACATGGTAAGCTCCATAATAGCATTGACAATATCATTGTCATTCGAGCGCAGAGCGGAGATGGCCTTGTTCTTGCTCACGCCAGCCTGGCTCATGACTAACTGGATGTCCTTGGCATCGATACCTGATTCGTCAACGTCAACATCGTCGTCTTCACCACCAAAACCAGGCGCCGCTTCAGACACATCGATAGCGGGTGCTTCCGTAGCGGGTGCCTTAAACTGCTGGGCCGCCATGGACTGGGCCTGAGCACTAAGGTCTTCAATCTTGGCCTCGCCAAAAATCACATAGGTCTCGCTCACGGTGCTCTTAAATACATCTGGCTTGGAAATGACAAATAAAACGTTTTTGTTCTTTTTAATTGTCACGCGAATGATGCCACCAATTGCTTTCATGCCAAGTTTTTGCATCGCCTTGCGTGACTTCTTCTCGGACCGATTGTGCTTGCCCTTCTCGGCATCCGTAGCGTCTGGGGCTTCCTCGAGACCCGGAATCTCGTCATCTGAGTCTGCATCTTCGTGGTGGTGATCGTGGTCATGATCGTGAGCGTGATCATGGTCATGTGCGTGGTCGTGCTCGGGGTTGGCCATAATTACGGAGGAAGCGTAAGAAGTCGGAGGAAGAATAGTCGCTGACTTTTTTGGGAAGTGTCGAAGGCGTGAGGACCAGTCGAAAAGGTATTCATTCTAGTCTTTGAAGTAACGTTTAAGTATATTATTATAAAAAAAACTATTTTTGGCTTGATAAAGAGCGTAGTTACCACACAAGGTCTTTTCACAAAATCTATTTACATAATCCATTTATTTGTTCGTTTTCCTCTCGATTTTTACGCAATTTCAGCATTAATCGGGACTATATCTGTGACTCGGAGAACAGTGATCTGGCGACGGAAGCCATTCCAGCGGCGGTAATTTTTTCGACGCTTCTTTTTAAAAATGTCAATTTTAGCATCCACTGTTTGCTCCTCGACACGTGCGCGCACCTTGGCACCTTCCACTAAAGGCCGTCCTACAATGGTCTGATTTACATTTCCCAGTAAAAGAACCTGCAAAAGAAGTAGCACAGAATTAAGAACTGTTAGATGAACGAAGGTCTACATTCAACGAGCCGCTTGGAACGCACCTCGTTTATATCCATGATCTCGCCCACCTTGGCGTTTTTAATCTTTTCAGCAATCACAATGTCGCCCTGCACCACCTTATACTGGGTCCCCGCGAGCTTAATGATGGCAAAATAGTCCTCGGGCTTGATCGAGTCAGCCGTCACGGGGTGATCCACCACAGAAAATCGAGGATGAATATTAGGCTCCGTAGCGGACGCGAAGGTGCGCATTAAAAGTGGTGCCGGCTGCCCCGTACATACGCGCAAACTACGTGCCAGAGCTAGTGCTGCCATTGCTACTTCTCGAATTATAGGTAATCCGATGGAGTAGCGTATCCGCGTGCGATGATTGGCTAAGATATTCGAATCGCAATATCGATTGGCTTAAAATAAATTTAGCAGCAAAAGCTTTTTAGCATCGACAGCCAAGCGGCGGCACAGTCACACGTCACCCCCTTCCACTTAATTGCGAGGCGCGCGTGGGGCTTGTGCGTCGCTTTCTCTACGTTCAGGTGTATATACTCAGTCATACTATTACGAAGAGGCTATGAAAGTGGATACACCGCGCAATCCCGCAATTAGTAGTAAGAAGAAGGAGGAGAACTTTGATGAGGTGGACAAGAGGATACAGATCCCCGTGGCCACTCGACTGAAGATGGAAATGAATGTCAAGATGAATGTTAATAGCAACAACTCATTGAATGAAGACACGCGTCTTCTACGCACAGGAATCAATCAGTATCGTAACTTGCAGCACCTTAATACCGCACCAACTGCTCGGCGGTTTAGTGGCTCAGCTGAGCGCGCTACGGAGCGCGGGGTCTCACTCATGGAGCGAAAACAGTATGGTGCTGCAATTCCTTTCTTTACTGAAGCAATAGAGACGCTCTCGTCTTCCGAATTAAGTACGGTGAGCAGTATCGTGAAGCTCTTCCACCAACGTGGACTGTGCTACTTAGCGGTAAAGAAGTATAAATGTGCGATCCAGGATCTCTCGCGAGTCATGCAAATGACTCCCAAGAGCTCGGAATTGTTTGCAAAACGAGGCAAAGCGTACGCTGCTCTCGGTGAGCATCACGCTGCGATGCTCGACTACAATGAAGCCATTAGTCTTGTTGCAACGCAAGGGTTACTCCACGACTATAAGGGCATGATCATGCAAAGCGATGGTCTGTCGTCTCGCTTGGTCCAATTAAGAAGCTTGTATTTGGCTCGTGCAAAAGTGTATAAAGCTATGAACAATATTTCGCATGCGCTGGAGGATTTGTGTCACGCAGAACACTCGGCTGGTGGGCATCGCGATGTCGAGCTCTTTTACGAGCGGGCCCAGCTGTATTTACATTGTCATCAGGATTCCCTTGCATTGCAGGATTTTGACCGGTTTCTTGAGTTACAAGACGAAGCCGAAGAGAGTCGGCATTTTGATGCCTCCGGAGGAGTTGGTGGACTTGCGGGATTTGTGGCACCTCCAGATTCGGAATTAACGACGCGCGTTCTTGACGTGTTCCTGGAACGAGCCAAGTTACTTCAAAGAATGGCGTTTGAAGAATATGCACGGGAACGAAAAGATGCCGAATTAGCAGCTGTGGAACAGGGACAGGCGACAAGGACAGGGAAAGTAAAGGTTACGACTGGGGTACACGGGGCGGTTACGCCCACGCCCTATCGGGGTATTGAATCTCGTCGACTCGAGAACCGGGCACTGGAGGATTATTCCAAAGCTTTGGACATTGATGCAACAAATGTCGAGACATTGCGACTCCACGGGGAATCCTTAATGCATCTTGGACGCTACGACGAAGCACTGGCGGATTTTAAACGGGCACTACAAGAGGATCCGCTCGATTTTACTGTATCCATGGCGCGAGCAAATTTGTATCGTCAACGTGGCGATCTTCAAGCTGCAATTGACGAAGTATCGGCCGTACTGCGCGTCAATGGTTTTTTTATCAATGGACTCAAGCTCCGAGCGCAATTGTATGAAGAATCCGGGGCAATACAAGAAGCGGAGAACGATTACTCGTCGATCATTCACGCGCATTACGACAAATCGGAAGCGGAGACTGCATCGACGGGCAATGTAACGCTTGAGCTCGCGTCCGGTGGGACGTGGCACGTCAGTGCATACGGGAAGGGAAAGCATGAAAAAGCGGGTGGCAAGATTACAAGTGAAGTGGCTGCACAAGCGCTACTTTGTCGGGCACGCATACGACTCGTTCGTGAACAGTTTGATGCCGCGGAAGAGGATTATCAAACGATCTTGTCGTCGTTTGCGAACAATATGGAAGCTCAGTTGGAGTTGCAAGAGACTCGGGAGCGTCGAGTAATGCTAACGCAGCGAAAACAGCGCGAAGCACTGGCGTGGCTGGAGCAAAATGCTGACGCGACGGACGGGGTGAATGTTAATGGAAACGTCTCGGGTAGCAAGAGTAAACGGAAGAAGCGGAAAAAGAAGAAGAAAACGACGAGTTTGCAGCCAAGTGCGAGTGAGCGACCTCCTGCAGGTTATGTGCTGCTAGAAGACGACGAAGAGGAACTCTTGAAAACCGAGCAGGAAGAGAAAGCTTTGAGCTCGCAGGAGACTGGGGAGGGTGAAGGGACCGAGACGATGACAATCATAGACTGTGACGAGGTCAAGAGGCTCTCAGAACCTGTGCCTGATAAAACTAGTGACACAGAGAAGAAAATGAGGGATACGAAGCAAGGTAGTGATCATATTTCAACAGTCTCGTACGAAGTTTCTAGTGGTTGTGAGAGACCACGTCCGATAGTAGTGACCAACGTCATGACTCGAGATGAAGCGTGGGACAGTATGTGGGACGAAGAAGCTGAAGAAATTGCTGTAAGCGACTTCAAAGGAATGACAACTTCACCACAGTCTGTTGATGTGTTGTCCAGGAACAAAGAGATATCTCTTTCTGACAAGAAGACTTTTTGTCAAGAGGTTGAGAATCCGTCGTCGTGCTGCAATGTTGAAAACGCCCCCGTTATTGAAAAAATCAATGACGAGGCTTCTGGAAGCAGTGAAGATGGCAAAGACCCTTCTAATCAGCCCAAAACAGTGTTGATGGATGAAAAGTACTTGAAAAAGCGCAAACGACAGTTAAAAAAACTGCGTGCTATTCTCCAACACGCATCTGATGAGCGTGATAAGGACGCGATCAATGAGGCTTTGGCTCGCGCCGAGCGCAAACAAATGAGCGCAGCGCTGTATGATGATATTCAGCGGGCTCACAATGTTTTAAATGACCTCGCGGCAGCAGAAGATCAGCGATCGCACGACTGCTTGGAACCTTTGTCGAATGAAAATGTGGCTTCTTTGACGTCACCTATAAAATTATCAAAATCTCCTTCGCTAGCAATTCGGCCGATCGCCTATGGCCAGGCCTTGCAAGCTGCTGAGCAACAACAGCAGCAGTTAAAAATTTGCCAAAAGCTGCTTGAAGAAAAAGAAGCCGAGATTATCTCATTGCGGAGGCTAGTGGCACAAACCGAGTCATGTGTCCAAGAGGATGTCACGAGTAAAGAAGCTCGCTCTCAGGCTAAAGCAGCAGGCCTTGCCAGTTATGTAATTCAATTGAGAACGCAGTTTCCGGTGCAAAAGGCCTGTGCGCGCCAAGCCGAAGCGCTGATTGAATGGATTGGCCCAAGTGATACCGCTGACAGCGTCCGCCAACAGGTGCTTTCCTTTGTCCAGCGAATTATCACCGCACAGTTTCCACTTGCAGCCGCACCACTTTTTTTTGCTACAGGGTCTTACCCCATGAAAACGTATTTGCCAGGCTCTGACCTGGATATTTGTTTGCTAGTACCCCAAGCGTTGGAAACATCGTGGTACTACATTGTGATGCAGGCTCTATGTGTCGCTGGGGGAAGTGGTGGTGCTGGAACGGTGCTTGACTTAGGACACATGGGCAGATCCGGCGAAGCAAGTGGAACAAGTTCGCCTTCTGCTCCTCACACTGCGAGTGGAAGTAGTAGCGGGTCTCTACTGCTGACCAATACCGTTCGAAATGTGACTTTTATCAATGCTGACGTTCGTGTCGTCAAGTGCACGATTGACAATATCTCTGTAGACTTGACTGCCAATCGAGTGGGAGCACTCGGCGCTGTGCGGCTTCTGGATGCCATGTCAACTCGTGTTGGACGCAAAAACTTATTTAAAAAGAGCCTCATTCTCATCAAGGCATGGTGTGCACATGAGTCGAGTTCCTTTGTGCAGACAGCAACTGCAGAAACTGGTGGTTTGAACATACCTTTGGGTCTTAGTAGCTTGCCACAAACCGTGATGGGGGCAAGTCACGGTGGTTTCTCGACGTACGCAGTCAACACGATCGTGATGGCACTTTTCAATGAACACGGTGACGCGCTCATTCACCCACTTCAAGCCTTGTATTTGTTTTTGGATCGACTTGCAGAGTTTCCATGGCATGAGTCTGCACTGTCATTGCATGGTGCTGTGTCATTATGTCGTTTAGCGACTATGCCAGCGAACGAGTACACGCATTTCAAGTATAAGCCGCATTGTGCAAAACTGGACGCGAAGGATATTGAAGCTATTCGTGACGCGCTTTGCGACGAGTTTGGAGCATTTGATGCGATGCTGACGAGTCAAAAAGGTAATTCGTTTCCCGTCCGGGTTTGCAACATTGTCGATCCACTTGATGAGAAGAACAATTTGGCTCGAAGTGTATCAGCTGAAGGCTTTCCCGTCTTGAAGCGTGCGTTTCGACTCGCACGAGACCAATTGGCTGCATTGCTGAAAAATAATTTGGAACCCGGAAGTGCACATTTACTAGACGAAGACGGAAGCAAGGTATTTTTTGCGCAATGCTGGCATTTATATGGTCGTGGCGATGGCTGGCGTCCAGATCTGTTAACTCACCCTAGACAAACTTGGCACGGGATGGCCCTGTCGTCGTCTATAAAGAAAAACAAAACGACTTCCCGACATCCCGCGACTTCAGCGCTGGGCACTATTGATGAGGATGAAGGCCGCCGTTGGGAATCGTTGTTGCCATCCGTAGATGCTAGTGCGATGAACGCTCTCTTGTTCCAGCATCAGCAATTACAGCAACAGGCAGTCGCAGCAGCTGCCTACCACCACGGCTCAACGATAGCGTATCAGCAGCCGTACTATAATCCTCTGCAGCACACTCCTTCATCTCCGCAGCCGAGCGGAGTTCCTACAAGAACAATCGACAATGTTGCCTAGTCCAGACGTAGGTTTACCACGTCACTAGACAAGTCACCACAAGCAACTAGAACCAGCAAGACGACGGCTACGGACGCGACTTTGCACGTATAGTGAATAGAAAATTGACAGGGAGACCTCAAGTCGACCCTTATTTATTCCCCTCTTAGACCCTCGCTTTTTTCCGCTCGGTGCTTCCTATTCCGGTCGTCCCGTCCGTCTTTCTCTTGAGCTGCTGTTTAATCGTGCGCTTCTTCATCTTGATGGCATCACGGCGTTTGCGCTTGTAGTCAAGCGTGAGTTTTTTCCGGCGCTCAGGCCAATCAGCAATGTCGTCTCCCGTACCGGCAAACGTCCGTCCAAACGCGAGGAAATCCTCCATGCTTTTCCTCGTTCGCGTCTTCATTTCATCGGCTTGTCCTTTGCCGTCTTCTTCGATCTCGTCACCACCTTCGCTGTCCGTCGCCATTGCATCCTCGTCGTGGTCCTCCCAAACTCGTTGCGATAATTCCCAGTCTCCCATCCGAGGTTGATTCTCATTTGCCTCATCTTCGATCACATCTTCGCTCTTCGTCGACAGTAATGCCTCATCCTCACCCTCAGGGAACGCAAAGAGCGAACTGAGCTTAAACCCATTCGTGCCATCAGTCGCACCAGCAGCCAGACTACGGCCCACGACACCATCCAATGCAGCTTCTCCTGCCTCGCCATCTTCCGAATTTGCGCGTACACGGGAAAACAAGGTACTCAGAGCGCCAGTGGTCGAAAAGAATCGGTCTCCCCCCGTCGGATAGTCATCCCGACGCCCGGTGGTCGTCGCGTCATCCTTGACGACATTATTCGTCATGGCTACTTCAAACTCATGACACGCATGCACGTCGCGTGGATCATATCGTTGAAGCTGTCCCATCCACGCAGCCTCTTTCAACGGGTCTTTGCCCCCGAGCTGTTTGTCCAGTCGCCGCGTCACGTCAAGTCCCGGAAAGAGCGTCGCCACGACACGCGCGACCGTCGCATCATCCTCTTGCATCTCAAGTGCATACTCCATATCATCTTCAACTACTTTCAATTCCGCACTCAATGCGGTCAGACCATCACTCTGTTCCGCATCCACTTCGTCGTTGCCCTTGAACTCATCCGCGTCATCTTCAACAAAGCGCGCATCGAATCGAAACCGGGCATCTCCTTGAAATCGTTTTTGCATCTCAAACAGCTGCTTTCCTTTCTCACCCATTAATTCTGGACGAATGGCAAACGCCGCGTCAACTTCCTCTGGATTCATAAAAGTATACGTCTTGCCTTCAACATCCACTTCGTCATCACTCGAATCGAGCCAATTAGACACGACGGCACCATCACTCTTGCCTTCGTGGTCAGTATCACTTGCATCAGACCATACTTTCTTGGTATTGCCATGACCGATTTTAAAATTTCCGAGCACGGCCTTGTCTGCAAGCTTTCGTTGTTGTTTGGCCTCAATAGCTGCCAAACGACGAGCATTGACCTCTTCTTTCGTTAACTTTGCCATTGTTTCTACTGCACGCGGCATGTCTTGCTCGACTTGCCTCACATACGCTTCCACATCCTCCTCATAAAGAATATTCTCATTCTGTGCAACCTCCTCAACTTCATCAAACTCCGTCGTTTTACGACCCTGAAATGGAAGTGCTACGTTTAAGGGCTGAATTGTATCGGCATCTGCAACAAGTGGCTTGTTGCACTTATTTGCTGCCCGCATTGCCTTCATTTGCGCCCATTCGGCCTCGAGTTGGAGCTTATAATGGGGCTTGGCCAATTGCACCTTGAGCATTGAGCCACGCCACTTGGTACGGTGGAAAGTCTTTTGAAGTTTCTCGCTCTGTAATGCTGCATCTGTACCCTGCAGCGTCAAGTACGCAAACCCACGGGATAACACAATAGCTCCCAACGGCTTGGGCATAGGAAGTTCCACGTCTTCTAGATGACAGTTGGCCGCAGCATTTACAAAGCGACCAAAACGTTCCAGCAGCTCCTGCTTTGTGATGTCCGACGGTAGACCGCCCACGTATAAGCGGAGAGAGACCGCCATGTCGATTCCAGTCCAATTGTGTATGTTTTGAATTAAAAATTTGACCTCAATACAAAATACGTTTTTGTTCGGATTTTACTCCTCTAAATTTTTGGGCTTCACTTGTAGCCATCATTATTGTAACGGGGTGTATCGTTACATGAAATATACACTTAAAGGTTGTTGATTAATATATTATCAAAAAGGTAGATAATATTTGGAGGATATTACTTTATATAGTAATGTTCAGAAATCATATCCATAAATACGATTATATCTATTTATCCCGCAGACTTATCAACTGTAGATGAAAACAAAAGAGAGAGACAGATAAGATAAGATTTCAATTGCATGTTTAGTATTAGTGTATAATTAAGGTAGAGTTAACAGATAGAAAGAAAGAGATACTTAATTATACTAATACAATTTTCATTTTACTCTCTCTAAGCTAGTTACCATAACGAGAACTCTTTTTCTGCACTACTGATGTACGTGAAATAACGTAAGGCACCACTCGCAACTGAAGCAGAAGTAGTGGACTTGTACTGAAACAGTACAAGTCATAGTGCCCCGATACACCTGGTAGCACTTTGTAGTCCGTCTAAGGACCACATATTCCACATCTACTATGGACATGTTAGATGGTAGTGGGAATACGCATCACGTTTCCCCTGAAAGCTACTCCTTTCTAAGTGATATAGAAAGGAGTGCGGTTGAACGAATGAGTTCGACCGTAGGAAACGATGCAATCTTGGCATTGCTGTCCAACTTGGACAGAGATGCCCTCTATTCAACCATCGCCAAGTTCATACAACATGAACTTGACGAGATGAAGGAGAAGGTAGCCTTGCTAAATCAGCTAGGCTCTCAACAGGCAGAACTGTTGAGGTTACAACAGGTACAGACCCCGGTACCTGAGATGACGCAAACGCGTCGTCCCGAAACTTATAGATTGACATCTCTAAGTTTAGGGGAGTCGAAGAAGACTCCCTCTTGAGATGGTTTGTCGAGTTGGACGATGCCATAAGGGCACGTCACATCGTCGACGAGCAAATGCAAGTCGCATTCGCTCAATCAAATTTGGCAGGTCGTGCCAAAACTTGGGCATTGGGCCTTAAGTTGCGCGACTCATACATCTTTGGGTCGCTAGAGGCTTTAAAGCCCGACTCAAACAGACGTTTGAGCCGCCAAGAGCTGAGTTCAGAGCTCGTTCAGAGCTTCTGACTTTAGAAAGGCCAGCGTGATGTTCACGCATATGCCCAGCACATGCGACTCTTAGCGAGTTGTATAACAAATAACCCAGTCCATGAACACACGTTGATTACGGTGTTCATGCAAGGTCTTACGGATGGTCCCGTAAAGACCCACCTGTTTTCCGCTTGGAACTGGATACGGTTGAAGAAGCAATATCCGTTGCGGAACAGAAGGACTTTAGCTTGAGTTAGGCTCAAGCTAGTTCGTCATCGTATCGTCCTCCAAGACGACACGGGTTAGGAGGTCGAGAACCCATGGACCTCTCTTACGTCGAAAGCGAAAGAACTTGTTTTTCGAGCAATAAGCGACAGCAGAAATGCCATCGCTGCCAAAAATTAGGACACTACGCTTATGAGTGTAGTGCCCCACGCCCACAACCGAAAGGTACTGAACGAAATTTTGGACCGGATGCCAAAAGGGGCAACGGTCGCGGGTCCGACGTTGTTGCGAAATCGCAACAGCGAGGCCCACCGCCAAAAAAAGGACGGGGTCAGTAGGGCACAACGCCCTACTGATCCAGCAACCTGAAGAGAATTTGCAAATCTCTTGACTAAAGTTGCTCCAGACACACAATCATTATGTGTCTCTGCACCTGGTGATGAGGTATTTTTCATCACCTTGAGGTTAATAACGGTTTAAGAGTAGGCGCTTATACTCTTGATCTATATGCGCCTCCGAAATTAACTTCGGAGATAACTCAATTACCAACCCTAGAACCTAAGCGGTTCTTGAGAGATCTGCATGGTGGTAAAATCAAGCAGATCTGCGTACTCGTCACAGAGGACGATTACGTAACCGACATTCGGTCAGCGGTAATTTTTGCAGAGAACGAACGGGTTCTCAGCAGCTCATCGATGGACGAAAGTGTCCTCGATGTGAAGACTCGGATTGAAAGATACAGTACTCAATCTTGGGAGTCACTCAAGGGAAATCCTCTATACGAGGATTTAATAGAATTCAGGGATGTATTCCCTGAAGCAGTTCCATGCGAGTT
>NC_090622.1:1297431-1314656 GCF_004359215.1 Bremia lactucae | reverse complement strand
GCAGCGTAGAGCAAAAATGGGCACTTATGTGATTGGAACCTCAAATTATAAAAGTTGTGGGAATAATAATCTTTTTTTGCGAATTTAAAATTACTTTTTGATTTTCTATAATGTAGTGCATGATTAAGAAGGAGTGGTCTTATTTAAATTAACATATATATATATAAAAAGTAGTTGCGGGATATCAATTTTAGCTGTTGGGATATCAATACCCTCAACTAATAAATGTTTAGGATAAATTTGGATTCAAAATGATATATAAAGTTAAAATTCGCAAAGGTATTTTGTTTATGTGCCTTAACTATCATTTCTCATATTTAATATACTTTTACTAAGAAAATAATCACAAAAAGACACCCCAATGGACAGGCAAGTTGGAATATTTATCATTATTTACTGAGTCTTTAATGTTCTGAGTCGAGTTCAACTATCAAAGCTGGTCAGCCGCCAATTTTTCTGAGATTAGCAAATGTGCGGTGAAAATGTGACCGGAATGTGACACCTATAATGGTGTTTTCTACATAATGTATCATATTAAGACTTGTTGACAGATACATGTCTGACGAACGCAGCTGATGCCACGATTTTTAATCAGACAACCGTCTTGTTTCATTAAAATGTAATGATTACGTACAGAATTAGTTTAAGGTTGCATAAACCTGCTTATGCCTCGTGTGGCAACAATACGACAAAATGGACACATATAGATAGCTTTCTAACATTTAAGCAGCTTCAAATTCTTGGTAGTGGCTCTGACAGTAGTTCTGTGTGCGCTCATACGCCGGCTTGGAGCAATCTGATACTTGACACCGCTTGCCGCCGCCGTGGGCCCAGCATAAATTGTTGGACACTGCAATTGTATCACATTGCTGATATGAGCAAGCAGTCCCACCACCGTGCGACCAGCACACGCCCTTGGATTTCGCGCGGTTCATACAATTCGGCGTTTTGCATTTTACCGAGCCACCGTGCTTCCAGCACCGCTTAGCGTGCTTTGCGCGACTCATACATCCTTCCACCAAGCAAAATTTGCTGCTTTTACAAACGAAAGCAGCAGCTTCTAACGTTGTAGACGCTGTACTACTCTGGCGAGCATTCGAATCGCTTTGAAGAACGTCGCGCATTAAGGAGTTTGAGGCTTCGTAATCCGATTCCGAATCAGATGATGACAATATGTACGAGAGAGAACCTTTATCCATCGCATCCTCGCTGGCTTGCATATCGGAGCTTTTCACGAGCGTCGCCGGCGGAAAAAATGAAGAATGGTCTGACTTCAGGCAACGGTGCGGAACATCCTGCTGTCGCTTCTCATGCTGTCGCTTAGCGCATCAACGTTAGCTTGTTGAGCTTATTCGCCGCTATAAAAGAGGGGCTGCATGATCTCGGCCAGGGAAGGACAGGCGCACTGTTCTCTCTTGCAGATCAGGTAAAAGCAGCGGATTTTTCTTAGATGTGAGCGTCGATTGGATTCGTTGTTTTAAAATGCCATCGAAATTTTAAAGACACGAGTCGATAAAATTGGGTGCATTGTCGTGAAAACTGATTCCAATCCGCCTCCTTTCAAGAGATCTACGAGCTAGGGCGTGGACGGTATACTATAGTGCGTTAGTTCATTTGACTAGAAGGATTTCTTAAACCATATTATTACATCAAGTCAGTCGCTTAATCGTCCCCAACGCTCTGAAAAACCTGCTGTCAGTAATTAACGGGGAGATAGTGTCCTGTTTGCCTTGCTTCGCTTCCACTATTAGCTACGAAACAGGTCCCAGTTGGCTTGCTGCCACGAACCCGTACCGAATCGGTCAGAACCACTGTCGTCTTGCCTCTCGACTGAAGCTGCGGTGGCGAATTACTACATGATGTAGATTTACAGTGACTACATGCAAGACATAGCAAGTTGAAGCTTTCTAGCAAGGCTGCCAGGGCAGAATTCAAACAAGCTTTTCGTGGGCTAAAGACCATCCATACGATACTTCAACGCGTCAATGCGTACCTGGTCCTTTACAGTGGACGCTCAGTGTGACTGCCAGATGTCGAGTCAATTTTTGAGCCGTGGACGTAAACTACGACATCAGAAGCCAAGACTTTACAGTAGTCGCAGACCGAAGTCGAATGACCTGATAGCGTGCCGGGAAAAGAAAGAGCAACGCAATATTTGATGCTGTACCTATGCAATTGATGCTTTCGTGAAGCGTCGACGGGTGAGCAACCTACGCGATATATTCGATTGATGATGGCGCGCAAATACTTTTCTTCTCACTCTGTAGGTCTCGCTTTGGTTTCAAATGCGACAGTGCGAAATTCAATCAGGCGATGGTTGGCTATGCACCAATGGCGTACTGCGTCGTTGACTCACAATTCTTAGTTGCCTGCCGGAATTCGTTATCGGCGTGAATGTCCCAACGGAAAATAGGAAGGGCTTGACAACGGGGCGATTTGGAATGGACAATGGACGCAATTCCATTTTCATTAAACTTTGCGTTTGAAATAAATAAAGCAACATTTTGCAATAGAGTATTTTTCTTAATCGCTGGCTGCATAGCTCTACATGATGATCGTTTGTAATTTACAAAGCGAATATGTAGACTCGATACTTTATGATACTAGTGAACGTTATCTGCTGTCGTACTGGACGAAATCTATTATCCTAAAGTCAGTTTATTACAACAAAGCTTACAATTAAATGACTCTCTAATAGTGGTTTTGGATATACCAAAGTGCTTCGTGAAAAGTAGGTAAACGAAATCTAAGCACAGAGATGCGCTGTGATGAACATACCTTCAGATTTCTGTACCCAGCTCTGAGTCACTGCCTTCTTGTGTTATTCTTGCGGTAGCTCGAAAGGTTCTGATTAAAAGTCGCCAAAGATTCAATTGACTGTTTCAGCTCTAATTTGTTTGAAATCCTACAATACCATACGATAACTTTATTTGTTTTTGCTTCTCCATAAAGAGGGCAGCATCCTTATCAGCAGGTTTGTTATCGAGACTAAATCCAGTCTATTGCGAAATAAACATACTATGACTTCGCTCGGCGTTGGATGCACCGATATCGACATAGCTGTCCCTGTGCTTAGATTGTAACATCTTCTTGCATACAATTGCCCAACTGGGTGTAGCAAATCATACGACGATGATGAATTGCTTAATTGCTGCTCATTTATTTGCTAACTGCGATAACGATGCCCCTACCCTCCCTAGACTGAAAGGTTCACCTGTCAGGGTTTGGGAACGCCAAAATATGCTTTCTTACAATATTGCTCAGACCAGCACGTTGAAAAGCAAATATCAATTTAGAAGAAGCTGCTGCGTGGCTTTACATCCCAAGCCTTCCGTGAGACACTTTTCGCCGCAAACTCGAATTTGAAGCGTCATTCATTTTGTACTGTTGTGAAAGGAGAAAAAAAAACTTCGCACAAAAACAAATTGAATAAGTCAAATGTACTAACAATAGCAAAAAAGTACGCATCTTATATCAAAAGATTCAATGCTAAACACTAGGCAGGATGCTTTCTAGCATCAACTCGAGGAAAAACGTGACAACATAACGTGGAATGGTATAGAGAGGTTCTGACGAACGCAGTCGTCAAAGAAGCTCGCCGAATTCAGTGCGGGACGGATGTTCCTCTGTGCCCTTTCATCAGATTAAAAAGCCTGCGACAGTTTTTTGCCCCATCAAAATATGATTACGCGTAGGAATAATAAAAGGTTGTACTTACAAGACGTCGTAGTGGTCCCAGCTCTGAGAAGTTTAAGCCGCGGCAAACTCGTGATAATGAATCGGACAATAGTTTAACGTACGCTCATAGGCCGGCTTCGAGCATGTCGGTACCTGGCAGCGCTTGCCGCCACCGTGGGCCCAGCACAAATTGTTTGACACTGCAATTGTGCTACACTGCTCATATGAGCAAGCAGTGCCACCACCGTGCGACCAGCAAACGCCCTTGGATTTGGCGCGGTTTGTACAATTGGGCGCTTTGCATTTTACCGAGCCACCGTGTTTCCAGCATCGCCTGGCATGTTTGGCGCGACTCGTGCATCCGTCAATGAAGCAAAATTTGCTTCCTTTTCGGTTTGGAGCAGTAGCTTTATAAACTGTAGACGCTCCTACACGCTTGTCCTTGACAACAGCGGCGTGAGGAATGAATTCGCGGAGCAATGAGTTGGAATCGTCGTAGTCCGATTCCGAATCGGACGAGGATAAGATGAACGAAAGCGCGGCTTTGTCCTTGACAACCTCGCTGGCTGTCGTAATGAAGCTTATCGCGAACGCTGAGGGCTCGGGTGACCCGGAGTCCAAATTGAAGAATGGCAGGGCACGGGGCATGCTACCAAATCTACCGGTTGTGGTCACTGGGTGCTCCAACGCTAGCTTGTCGTGCATATTTTTGAAAGAAGGGCTGCTTGATCCTGCGAGGTCGTGAACAGATACGGTCAGGTGCATACTTTTCTAGTCGAAGCACCGAAGTATATTGGATGGAGAAACTGATTCTGAAGTCGATGGGAAAGATTTATGTACGCCCATCAAATTGGTCCATTTGGGTCTGGCCGTATCCCCGTCGATAGCGTTATATTGTTCGAACAAGTGACGACAGATACTTGTCAGTGTATCTGTCGTCACTCATGTTTTGATAAGAAAGAGCTTGAGGCGAATTTATGGCTTATTTGATACTAAGGCGTGCCCCCAAATCACAGTCTTTGAATCATTTTCCAAGCATTTTACAAATAACAAAGCTTCAAGTATTGAAAGCCCCCTCCTCAAACCAACCAGCACAGTATTTGCTATGCTAGAAAAGTAGTTTGTTCGCGTGCCTCTATGGTAGTACAGCTACAACTGCTGGAAGTGCATTTTCCAGCTGGCAGTGGACGGGCCGTCGTTACAACAAACTTGACTCATGCAGCGCATCAATAAGCAGTCGATTGATGGCAAAAAGACACACATGTCGGTCTTTCGCCTGCCAACGCATGCTAATCTTAGAAAGTTCGACAAAGGGAGGTTCAGTGAAGCGACGATAGTTTTTTTACCTTCCTCAAAGACGAGCAAGAGCATTGCGACGTTGACTCATCGAAAAATTTGTCATCGCCATCAGTGTCTTTACGTCGTTATGCGATTTATAGATTTGCAATGACGATCGGCGATTTGAAAGGGAGCGAGAGCATTGATTTCGTACATCCAGAAAGGCTACCATCGGAAGTGCCTAATTAAACCATGTGGCTCAACACTGTATCTCACGATCAGGTCTCACGAAGCAGCTGTGACTTTGTGGCGATATTTATGAAAGAGAATATACTCATTCTATCTAGATAAAGTAGACATGGCACAATGGCTCTCGAGTTTTGGACAGTCGCAGTTGATGACAATTTCTAAAACCCTACTCCTATACAACCCTCGTAAATAACACGTGATGAAAATAAAAAGATGTGTTCCGTCGGCCGACCGAGACTTTTCGATAACGCTGTGAGCGCGAAGCAAAATCGCTGAGAACCATTTAATGCATTCGCATGTACGTGAATGTAGACTTGTATATGTGTAGTGCAAATTGTAGACTTCCACCAACGGGCACATTAACATTGCTTCTAGCAAAAAAGATGATGCATTTCGCTGGCTTCTGAAAGGTCTATGCACAAATGTTTGCGTCATGTGGTCCCAAAGACACGTAAAGAATCCCACGGATAAACCTTTTTCCGTAGCAATAGATAGACTGGACCTTCAGCTGTACAAGGACCTGGTCGCAGCTACGGAAAACCATATGAACTTGATTGGTACTCTATGATTTTAATGTCTCTTTCTTTGCAAATTTAAAAGTCTAGTGCTTCTCATAATCGCCCGTTGTTGTCGCAAACCCTTGACGTCGCTTTCCTGGTGAGACATCCTGGAAAATGACGTATTTGCATTAAGTCGCGTCATTGACACCGTACGCCATTGCTGTGCTATGGTCGCATGGCCTTTTATCGCCTTGTCGAATCTCGCTGAGTCGTTTAGCTCAAAGCGTATCTACACCTTTAGCATGTGAGTCAGTCTTTGCAAAAAATATCAGCCCACGTATAACTAGCTAAACGCAGCGGACTTTGCAATTAGAATAAATAGTGTAGACGACAACACCTTCGCCGATCTTTCTGGCCCCGTGTCGACTATGCAGTAGATACTTGGTCCTAAACGACATGTCTATACCGATCGCTCTAATTCTGACAAACGCGGCTCTTGCGATGAAAGTGGTAACCTTACAAATGTTAACAGATCCATTTGCGCTTGAGCACTCTACGAACGCCTGCGTCAAAGCGGCGTATCGCTATGCGTCTTCGATGGACGTGGCGGATCCCACAGGGTTTTAAAAAGGAATCTTGGTGTAGCCTCAAAATTTCCGCGACGTTTCTCGGTATCATCTGGTCATGATCTGATCCAATCGACGTTCGCTGCGTTAATTTCTTCTGCAAAAAAGCAGTATGTTTAAGATGAAGCAGCTCCTCTTTTGCTTAAGTAAAAGTGCACAACGAATTAGCGTGCCTTAAATTGCGAGTGGTTTAGCCAAATACTCAAAAATCAAGTCGTTCCTCGATTTGTCGCTCAATAGCCCGCAGTAGCTTCGCTCCCAACAAGCTTTGACCTGAAAGTTAATGAGGATGCCAAGGTCAAAGCCGCGAGATCGTTCACATTCTCATTGTCGTCTGATTCGCGATGCCGAACCTAGATCGATGAGGCATGGATTGCCATGAAAACGCATTGAAGCGCCTTACGCTACTGCTGTCTACAAAGGATCAAGTTTTGCTCAGCTACGAGTTGCGCCAACTACGCCAAGAGATGTCATAAACACGTTGGATCGGTACAGTAATCTGATTGCGCGGTAATGGCAATGCATGCATTCATAGGCACTATTTCACATCCCAGTCGAACAACTTGTGGTGACGGTAAGCGCTGCCACTTGCTCCAAACAGGCATAAGAGCGCGCACGAAACTACTTACAGACTTATTATCAAGACATTAAAACGTGTTAAGGCCAAGGATGTCGATGGGTTTGAAGAAATTTTGTTAAATCTAGCAATTTAGGGCGTCGCTAGCAGCGTTGCGTGATTTCCTTAGCGTAAATAATCATCATGGGGGAGCAGATTGGTGCTGGCAATTTATCAGCAACTGGCAAGATACTTTCATAGTGAAACTTAAGTTTTCAATTCTTATTTGTAGGGTCTTAAAAAATGACAAAATGTAAAAGGATTGCCTTTTTGTAATGACCGGGTGTGCCGTTACATAAATTTAATTTCCTATACGAGAAAATAACAAATGAATATAACTTTATTATCATTTAATAATTTATCATTCCAATATTACCAAATACGGTAATATTGTAGAACCTGTTGATAGGTTGATTTGAGTTTAAAAATCAACTCCGCTAATCGCTACAAGACGCACAAATGAGTGGTGCTCAAGAAGTCACTATACGTAGCTTTATATTAGTATGTCACAGTCAGTAGATAAGAAGATCGTTACGTAGTGACACAAATATATTAATTCAGTTATAATTTTTCTCTGTAGTAAGCCTTCTTAGTATTTACCTTTACTCGCTAAGCAATCTAAGCGACTCAAAACCTTTATTTGCAAGTCGCGTACGTGGAGTAATCGGACTAGCCTCCCGTTCGCGTTTATCAGGGCAGGTTGGCTAGTACTGAAACCGTACCAGCGAAATGCACCCCGTTACACCTGGTAGCACTTCGTGGTCCGTTCAACGGCAACGTACGTACCATCCAATCTTGTTGTGTTGATGAAGAAGGGAGGGCCTTATACGCCCCTCACGAAGGCTTCCACGCAACGCATGAGAGGTTCGCTCACTTGAGTGACCTCTATTGGAAGGCGGTCAACTGAGTGAAGTGCTCATGCATAGAGTGGGACCGGTCGAACGTATGAGGTCAATTGTAGGCGCAAGATGTTTGCTTTACACAAAGGCGAACAAGATGCATCTATCGCCGAGTTACATACAACATGAACTCGACATGACCCGAAAAAAGGCTTCCTTGCTTTACCAACAAGGCTCTCTACACGCAGAGGTGTTGAGAGGACACGGTGGTCAACAGTTAGAACTGTCAAGACAGCAGCATCTACATGCTGCTAGCGGGCCGACGCACTCTCGTCGACCCGAAGGCAAGTTGTTGCTAAGATAGTTCGTCAAATTCGACGATGCCATTTAAGATCGTCGCATCGATGACTATGCACGAAAGTAATACTGGCATGTCCAACTTGGCCTGACGTACCAAATTCTGGGCCTTGGGGTTCAAGCTTCACGACCCAAATTTATGTTGGTCTTATGAGGTCCTTAAGGCCCGGATTATGATTTTTGTGGATCAAGCAAAGCTACTGGATAGAAACAGGGCAAGCCTGCCTTCACGTTTATGCCCAGCCACATGACTCGTATCGTGAGTAAACCCATAGATAAACAAATTTGGGTTACTGTGTACATAAAGGGTCTTGCAGATTGTTCCGTCTAGACCCACGTGTTCTGTCTAGAACCAAAGTCGCTAGACTAGCTATCTCAAAGGCGGAACAGGGGGACTTAAGCCTGATATAGGCTTTCATCGACTCTTTGCTTGTTGCCCACCGACACGACTAGAAGTCGGAGGTCCAGAACCTTTGTACTTTTCATATGTAGAGAGCAAGAAATCTCGCTCTTCTAGCTATAAACAATTGCAAAGATCCAATCGTTTGCAAAAGACAGACAGAGACTGGGCACATGTCGATGAGTGTAGTGCCCAACGCCCAGTACCAAGAAACATGATCGACATCCTGCTAAGAATAGCGGATGATGCAAGTTTGACGCTGCTTAGAAATCGCAATGGCAAGGCAAATCCTTCAAATCGGCCCGGGTCAGTAGGTCCGGTGCACCCTACTGATGCAGCAACGTTAAAATAAATTGCAGGTCTAGACGACAGTTGCTCTTTACGCACAAACGTTGTGTGTAGTTGCCCCAGTTAATGAGGTTAACCTCATCACCTTGAAAATTATAGTGGCAAATAAATTGCCACTAAAGTCCCTTGTCGATTATGTGGCGTCGAATAATTTGATTCGAGGCAAATTGCTAGAAATTTGCAAGCTCAAATTTATTAAGCGCGATATACCTAGAACGATGATGACAGTGCGCCGAGGACCAGGCGCATCTGTAACAGTAAAGAAACGAGTAGTTGGTATCCAATCCATACAAAGTACGATGGATATGACATTGTACAGAATTCAAATGACAAATTGATGTCATCCTTTAAATACCATGGCTCGGAATATACGAGCCGTGGATAATATGGCATCATCGATCCATTACGATGCCTGTCTCTTGTTTACCAGGTGCCCAGCTGATGAACGATTCGGAGAGTCCATCAGCGTGTGAATTACTACGAGTGAGTGCGACGGCCTTAGTTGAGGTTCGGTCGGCAGTACAACTGCACTTTAGTAGCCACCCATCACACTGTAAAGTTAGATTTTAATGGCTACTGGCAGCGACGAAGGCCCACCACTCGAATACGTGAAGTGGATTGACAAGAATGCTTGCTTATAATTTAACATCCAAGATAGTACAAAACGACTTTCATAAAAACAGCGCGAAAAATGCGAGAATCCTAGATCGACAATAGAGTCAATCGTAGAGGATCTCGCTGTAGTTGCGCAACCACAGCTTCAGGCAGTGGGATGAATGCTCCCCGAATAAATGTGGAAATAAGTTTCTAGCAAAACTGAGTAAATAAGTCCTTAAGAGCCTTGTAAAATAAGTTCCTAAGAAGAAACAGTGAAATTGAATGTTTTAGTAAACAATGGATCAAGATAGGCGCTTATACACTCGACCTGATAGCACCTCCGAAGTAAACTTCGGAGATAACTCAATTGCCAACGCTTGAATCGAAACGATTTTTTTTGTGTGATTTAAAGCTTCAAAGACAAGCAAATCTGCGTACTTATCCCAGACGACAAGTACATGACCGAAATTCGGTCGGCAATATTATTTCCTGAGAACAAACGGATTCTCATCGGATAATCGATGGACGAAATTGTCCTCGATAAGACGACTCGAATTGAACGTTCACCGTATCAATTCAAGGAGTCGTTGAAGGCACCCTTTATCTAGGAAATTGGTCAAATCTAAGGATGCGTTCTCTGTTACCATGCGATTGCTTAATAAAGCAGATCGATATGATGCCAGGTTCGAAATAATGTGTCATGAAGCCGTGGCAACTTCCTCGTGAGCAGATATTAGCGATCGAAAAGTTCTTTGCCGACCGCTAGCAGCGGGCCTTATGAGGGAATCAACGCCCCCACATAGCTCTCCGACATTTTGTATGCGTAAGGCATCAGGAAGGTCATGGATTCAACGAATGTAATGCGGCAACGGACTAGCTCAAACGCCAATACCACGTAAAGAGACGTAATCATGGACGGTATGTTTAAGAGTCTATATACTCGTCCAGGGATCCGATGGATGCATTTTATCATATCCTCATGCATGAACGCGATATTCCGTTCAAAGATATAAGTAATCCAAGCGGAAGGCCACGGGAGTGGCTTGTTATGCCACAGCGGCTCAGTAATACCATTGCAACATTTAACAATTGTGTTGAGGTCGATGTGAAATTCGCATCGAGTTATTTCGATGATGTTTTCTTTCTAAGCCAAGCCATTTGAGGAAAGTTGGACGTTGAAGCTCATCGTATCACGATCGAAAGGTTCTTACACCTATGCGTAAGCAAAAGTTGTATGTAAATATCAAGAAGTGTATATTCGGTGCAAGCGAAATTCCACTTCTTGCGTGCATCGTGGGTAAACACAATGTACGCTGTGATCCTGAAAACGTACAAGTCGATGATCATCTACTGGCCTGTGCCGGCCGAGGATCTATGAATCTCCCGCGGGCTAGCGACGTACTCGCACGAGTACTTGCGCAATTATGTCGAAATGACAGTGTATATTTCTTGTTTATTGAAAAAATGTAAAATGTAATGGAGCCCTGATTGGCAGCGTTCTTTTGAAGGTATTAAACAACGCTGGATGCAATCGTCAATATCGGCGACTGCGGACCAAGACAGACCGTTTCTTGCGGTATATGACGCCAGCAATTTTGAAATCGGCCGTGCATTAATGCAGGACAATTCAGACGGCGCACAACGCACCGTCTGCTATCAGTCGCGTCGGCTTCGACCAGCCGAGCGAAACTATCCAGTGCATGATAAGGAACTTCTTGCCATGAAATACGCACTGGCTAAATATAGGGTCTATCTCTTGGGGAATTCACAGTTTATTGTTTAGACGGACCATGCGTCTTTACACGCGGCCGTTAATAGTCCACGCCTCTCGCAAAGAATAGCGAGATAGTTGTCTTTCTTCGCGGAGTATAAGTACTCGTAGAATATAAGCTACGACGAATTAATGTCGTTACGGATGCGCTTTCACGCCGGTCTGAATTTGAATTGACTGCGAGAATCAACAGTGTGAATAAGCTTACTGTTGCAGCAATAAGTACTCGTCGTCATCATTACTTGACGACGTCATAATGGCTTATCAAGAAGATAAGGCCCCTGAAGGCTTGATAAGTTATATAAGAATCCCATTACAACAATTTTTAAGGGACTGTCAACGTTGTATCGATATTAATAAGATCGACAAACAATGCGCATGGTTAACTGTATTATGCACCCATTACTGGGCGACATCGTAATGATTTGCGACTACGCATCATGAGTGTCACTATGCACCAAAAATGGGTGAGCATCGAGGACGTGAAAAAATTATCTCGCGGGAAGTCACGATTCTACTGACCTCGCCACCAATGAAATCTTTAGTGATTAAGGCGACGCGCTCACTGAAAAGAAAAAAATGATATCTCCGCAGTGCGCACTAAATTAATACAAAACCGAGTCAGCAGGTAAATTCCTGCTGGCTCGAGAAACAGTGTTCCGCTTCGTGGAGGATTCCATCGCTGATGCGGTCGACCGACGGAAATGGAACGCTGACAAAATGGTAGAGTGAATTTAAAGACCCACTCCTATTGCTTACGGAATTCCTAACTAAACATGTAGCGACGAATGTGGGAAGAGATTACTGCCCATGTACATCGGCCCGTTTCGTATTGTGCACTGCCAAGGCAGCGCAAACACGATCGAGCTGCCTCGTACAATGCGCACGAATTGTACGTTTTACTTAGGACTCCTCCGCCCATACTACCTCTTTCGGGTGTGAATTGCACCGGTAAGGATGCCAGAGACTAATAGTCCTGGATCAGACGTGTTACTTTCATCTTATAGGATGAAATGTAGTGATGAACTGCCACTAGATCAAATGGAAAGCTTGTTCGGTTGCCAATCGCTCAACCACAATCTTAGCTCGGTCTTTTGACCGATCGATGCATAGAATTTTAACGTTCATCTATAAGTCATGACGACAGGCACGCTCATGATCTACATCTCATCGCAATTGCCGGACGCCGCGATTGTAATCACATTGACGAACAGTCGGGCTCTGTTAGTAACCGAACCCAGTTTGTCCTCCTCCCTATCCATTAATGAACTCGAAAAGCCAAAAGCGCTTTCTAATTAGCGCTTCCGATGATGAGGGTATCCACTCTCACTTTAGTTGGGAGCCTCGCTCCTAGCTTCGGTCAGTTGTTCCGCTGTCGTCAGACAAAATGATGAGGCCCTTCCTTCGTAAATGCGATTTGAAGACTACCACACATACTACAATCCAAAGCACAAGCGCTCGATATATTACACGCCTTCGCTGAAGAGCCTCGCTGAGCGCACATCTAGAATCATTGTCGAGATAACCCGCATCCAACCATGGTCACACACGAAGTAGTTGCCTGAAGTGGTTAACGTTCCGCAGAGACTTATTTAGTTGTATGAGTAATGTAATAGAGGGTTCTTTCGCTAGTACTGCTTCAGTACTAGCCGATCTGCACTGATAAATTAAATTCACGTACTCGACGTGCAGATGAAGGCTCAAAAGTTGCTAGGAACTCTTAGCAGCTAAAAATACGAAGAAGGCTAGTTGAATTGTTATAATGTATCAGGTTCTATAATTTGAAATCTTCTTTAACTGACTAGATGTATATATATATATATATGACAATGTATTACGACTCATTGCTCACCACCTATTCGCGCGTCGAACTGCGATTGGCGAAGTTAATTTTTAGAATCACTTCAACCAAAACAGAATTGACGTATTGCCGCTACAGTATAACCGTAAATTGTAATATTGGAAATGTTTAGTAAATTAATAAATGTAATAATTTTAAACTTCTATATTATCTTTTCTGATTGGGAATGATATTTTCTATTTATCTTACAGAAAACAATATTAATTATCCCTCTGTTAGGAAAATACGTGTCATTCATCTCTCTTCTTTTTATTAAACGTGATCACCACGTTACATCACCCCTCTTGTCCAGCAGCCACTTTCGTGAGTGATGTAGAGTGACAGAGAGTACTATTGTGTCTCTCTCCGCTTAGAGAACTTGCTGTTTCTTGTAATTTCAACTTTTGTTTGACCATGCCGTGCACGTCATCTGTAATACAGTAACCCTTGCAGCTACACGACTGTGTGTAGCTTCTGATAAAGCAAACACATCAGTAGACGCCCATGCGTGTACTGCGATAAGTTAATCGCCTTAAACCTCAGTTAGAGATGTCTTTAGCCAATCAGCTCATCGCCCGACTCGAGGACAACTATGAAGGCTTCCGGGTTTGCCCGGCGCCGGTTCCGTTGAACAAGTGGGTTCTGACGAGATAGATCAAGTATTGGTATCCGAAATCTCGATTCTTTAAACTTCCTTGATGAGAAGTCATCTAGTGATGACTCTGATCCAAAGAAATATACTGGTGATTGTAAAGATCACTACGAAAAGAATGTTAGCTTTGAAGCTAATATTTGTCAAAGAGGGAGTGAATGTAATATATTGCGGGTTGCTCGCATAAATAGATTTTAATTGTCCATAAAAAGCAATTTTGTTTGTTAGTCAAGAATGATCAGTGAACGATACAAATTTCCGTTGACTCATCCAGGCTTCACAGGCCTAGTATGGACGAAAACGGATTCTTTATACATGCCTTTTTCCGGCATCGATGGTACACTTGTCAGCGTGCCAAGGATGTAAATCTATTTCAGGTTTAGAAAACGTGCATAAAGATTGTACGAAGCGGAGGCTGTGACGATTTGAATATCAAACTGGATACGGCACGCGACCGGTAAAAAGACGATTGGTGCACGCTGTTTGCTGCAGCGTTTGTGTGATAGTTAGGTTTACCTTGCCTCTCGAAGGGGGCACCCCTCTGCTGCGTTAACAGCGCAGTCCATTCCTTTAGGCTGGCGCATTTAAAAATTATTATCGGAGGGCGTCCTGACTACTAAGATGCGCGAACGGATTGATAATTTGCTATTCCTTTAAGAGCGCGGGAAGCGCTCGTTTTCCAATTTCCGCCGTACTCATGACTGCTGTATGAGGAAAGTCACCAGCCGAAGCCGATCCTATTTCCAATCGCTGGCTTTATTGACTTATTTTCTAAGCCCCTCGCTTTGATTGCATGACAGCTTCTTCTTCGTGTGAAGAAAGGTCGTCAGAATTGACGAAAACCCTTCAGTTGACTTAACTTGCACAGGCACGACGACACGACTGTGCACAATCTGGCCCTTGGCTTCCTATAACCATCATACTTGGGGATTTATATAAATTTGCATCTGTGAAATTGCGCATGCATCATTCGAGAGCATAGATCGTTATATGGCTAGTCTGTGATGCGATAACTAACATTAATAACGGCATCTATCTTTTCATAGCGTGTAAATGGAATTTGGCCAAGGCAAGCATGTCATAGATTTCAATCTGCAGACTTTGCAGTTACTTTAGTAGCACCTGTAATGATCTTGCACGTATTGTCACAATACTTGGACATCGACATAGGACAGTAGCGATAGGGTTACGAACACCCTTTGGGGGTGGCAGCAGCTGACTCTGTACGCAAATTCATGCGTAATGTCCTGATTAGATCATCTCGGGCCGCGTCGTTGTTCACGCCCACGATCGCTATTGCCGTTAAGGAGCCAACAAGAAATGTTTTTTTAAAACCTACTTTACTCTTTAGCCTACAAGTTTGTCGTTGCTGAAATTGCTGGACTTATGAACGCGACCACCAACAGGGCTTTAAATACTACAGCCAGATGAATTTTGATACACCCAATTTTGCGGTCACGAGCCCTCTGTTTCGATTGATCATTTTTTCGAATTATGGTGCCAGAAATGAATTTTGATTCATTGCTTCTATTGGTTGTGTGCGTCTTTACCGAGTATACGCTTGCCTGATAAAGTGCCATCGACAGAGACACATGACTGAAGCAACGAGGCACCTTTGCTAGTACTAATAACAGCACTTGTCAACCTACACTAATTACAGTGAAGGTGGGGTGCCCACGTACACGACGTGCAGAGGAAATTTTTAAGTATCTAAGAAGTCTTAGCTGCTAAGGGTAAATTGTAAGGCTTTAGAAAATAGGGAAAAAAGTAAAATTGTATAAATATATCAAGTTCTTTTATAACGATCTTCTACCTACTAGCTTTAATATATCATCAACAAACTACGTAATGCGCCTCCTTCCGCGACGCCTAGTCGTGTCTTTTAATGATTGGCGGGGTTGATTCAGCTAAATTCAATCAATCAATAGAAATAATGTCTTATGCAAACAATATTACCAGATTTGGTAATAATCGAACTATAACGTCAACGTTAGCAAAATATAATAATATTGTACTTCTTTATTTATTTCTCTTGTAGAAAATAATAATTATGTAACGGGACACCCCGTTAAAGTTAATGAAATTTTGGAGCAACTTTCGAGAGATGCTGTTCGGGTTGAAGGCTTTATACAGGCCGTTTGACCTTTTTAATCTCGATAAGCCAGCATGACGTATTCTCAAAATGTGTTGCGCTCATGGTGGAACAAAACAAGGGCACTAAGATTTGCCAAACGTCAACACGGCTTCTTATGTGTCGATTGGCAGTCACACCCATTCCACTAGGCACAAACATCTTTTAGATCAAGGGGGAGCTGAACTGTATTTGTTCTGTAAAAATAAAAAGGAAATGCTGCAGACACACCCAATTTATGCTACGAACACAACTTTAAAAATAAAACACATATCTTTACACCACATTGTTTAAGCCTAGCAACGAAGAGGCACAGTATCTTCTTGGAATCGTTGTCAGCTTACGTCCCTTCGCGGGTAGTCTTTATCAACAATTCGGGAGAGCGTAACATGTATTGGAACACGTATGTCTGGAGCGTTCAACTAAAGACATTTAACATCATAAATTCCTTGGTGAATGCAATGCTTGATGCGATCTGATCTTCAGTATTTTATTAAGACCAAGTTCCTGGTGCTGATTTGGCCGCAGATAAATCGGATAAAGTAAGTATTTGAGGGACTAACTGTTTTCAATTGTTGCTGTCTGCATATATATTCTACTCAAATTTATGAGTTGAGTTATGGGTGTGCATCGCAAATTGAACAAAGCAAATGGATGGCAACTCCTGGGAAGCTCTTACATCCTATTTCGTTTGTGAAGCTGCACAAGGGATGGCAAATCCTGCGAAGCTCTTACATCCTATTTCGTTGCTAAAGCTGCACAAGAGATGGCAATTGGAGGAGGGCGGGGTGCACCACCAGCTCAGCTGGTTTGGAGGCGGGCACGTCGTAATGCGGCCACGCTCTACTTAGGCACACACCCTAGCACAGCGAGGAAGCAATTAGACCTGCTTCTCTTGCGTGCAGTGAGGTAGTTGTGGTGGGCGCGTTAGCGACCTCACCCAACACACTAAGAACTCTGGTTAAGTGTCGTCACGGGAGCGGTAATCCGTCTCCTCGTGCGCACTTACCAAGTAGGAAGTAGTTTTCAGACTGATTTATGTTTAATCGTATTAAATATAAATACCTATTTTTACCAATTCAAATGCTATCTCTATAGATATCATTTAATATATGTTGCGAGCGTATCTTTATAGATACCTCTCGTAACGGATGACGCTAGCCGTCATCACGGATGACGCTAGGCGTCACCCCTCCTAATGTGAATGCACCCATGTGCATAATATCCACAAGGGTTGGTCACAAATGTGCACCACACCCGAGTGTTGGGTCTAATTACTATTATTTAGTAATTGACCATCCCCTTAAGTACACCAAGTGTACTTAACGGGGACTGTGTAACAT
>NC_090622.1:1289291-1296882 GCF_004359215.1 Bremia lactucae | reverse complement strand
AGTTGTGGTGGGCGCGTTAGCGACCTCACCCAACACACTAAGAACTCTGGTTAAGTGTCGTCACGGGAGCGGTAATCCGTCTCCTCGTGCGCACTTACCAAGTAGGAAGTAGTTTTCAGACTGATTTATGTTTAATCGTATTAAATATAAATACCTATTTTTACCAATTCAAATGCTATCTCTATAGATATCATTTAATATATGTTGCGAGCGTATCTTTATAGATACCTCTCGTAACGGATGACGCTAGCCGTCATCACGGATGACGCTAGGCGTCACCCCTCCTAATGTGAATGCACCCATGTGCATAATATCCACAAGGGTTGGTCACAAATGTGCACCACACCCGAGTGTTGGGTCTAATTACTATTATTTAGTAATTGACCATCCCCTTAAGTACACCAAGTGTACTTAACGGGGACTGTGTAACATTATGACAACTTTAGCCCGTTACATGGTTCGGCTTTACTATAAGCATAATAACAATCATGCAATGAGCGGGAATTTATAGAAAGGAATAGTCGCCGTTTCTATTCTTCTCTGAATTGCCTGCCTACTGGTCTTGGCTTACAATATTAAGAAGGGGGGAACCTGAAACAAAAACCACGAAAACTCTTAAAGTTCAAGGGAAGCCTATTAAATTGCACATTCGGAGGCTTCTGCTACTTTTGCTTGGCATTAATTCACCTTTATTTATGGCTTTAGTTTTAGCACCTGAAAGTGGAAGTGCCGGACATGGAAGTTTCGTCATGGCACTTGCCTCGTCAAATAACATCATGACATCACTCCACAAGCCACAAATTGGTCAAAATCAATTGCTGCTCCCGTTTACAATTCATGTGCTGCCCTCAAACGAGCTCAAAACGCGCGCAATGCTTTGGCGTTGACTTGGAAGCTGCCATAAATAACGCAACAACAGACTCACCGCCAGGCACGTGGGCACGAAACGGAAGTAGGGAGTTTGCTTGTGAAAAATGGGTGAAATAGGGGAAATTTTAGCCTGGAGACCAAAATTATATTTTTGAAGGTGTGTCTGTAGCATAAATTGGGTATGTCCGCAGCGATTCCTAATTAAAATACCTTAAAGTGCATAACAACTGGCATACACTTTGTTCAAATACATACAGAAGGTTTCATGTGATAAATATTTTTATCACTCTTAGAATTCAGCCAACATACATTGTGATTGAGTACGAATAGATAAGAAACTAAAAACGAATTGGATACTGCATAATTATCGTTCAGCGTTTTGGTTTTACGGTAATTTATACTTTAAAATTTTCGTGAGAACGAATTTCTTACAGCTGTTTATAAATTCAGGCAAAGGGAATCGCCAATTCGATCCATCACAGTTGTTGGTGCGACTGTAGGCGGGCACGTCTTAATGCGGCCATGCTCTACTTAGACACACACCCTAACACAGCGAAGAAGTGGTTACACCGTCTTCTCATGCGTGCAGTGAGGTGGTTGTAAAGGGCGGCTTAGCGACTTCACCCAACGCACTAAGTACTCTAGTAAAGTATCGTCACGGTAGCGGTAATCCGGCTCCTCGTGCATATTTACTGAGTAGAAAGTAGTTATTAGGCGGATTTATATTTAATCGCATTGAATATAAATACCTTTTTTACTAATCATAAATATCATCTCTTTAAATAACACTAATACGTATTGCGAGCGTATCTTTCTAGATACCTCGCGTAACGGATGACGCTAAGCGTAATGCATCGTAATGTCAATGCACCTAACTTCCCACTCAATGTTACCGATTACACTATTGACAAGCGTGTGTCACTCGTATCACTTTGTGAGGGTATAAACGCTTTGTGTCCCTCCTGTCTTGGAGTAAAGACAATACGCCTCTTAGAGGCCGAGACGTTCACGTCCCCCAATTTTTCAAATCCGTATTGGTTGTGCATCACATACACAAGGGTTGGTCACAAATGTGAACCACACCCATGTGGTGGGTCTAGTTACTTTTTTTAAGTAATTGACCATCCCCTTAATTACACCAAGTGTACTTAACGGGGACTGTGTAACATTATGACAACTTTAGCCCGTTCCACCATCCCTTCTTTAAAAGCAAATATACATTTACGATTCGTCAAAGAGGAAGGAGGAAGTGTGAGCTGCTTAACGCGCCACTAGCTCACACAATCACTCTAGCGACCTGTGTTTCCATTCACGGCGCCAAAGATGCCACCTAAAAGGGGCAATGTTAATGGGTCGTCTGCGAAGACGCCCGCTCAACCTCGCATTAAGCGCACGCGTCGCATTAACACGCCAGCAGCGTCCAATGCCTTAGTCGAAACGCCGACAGCTACTGCTGCTGTCGCGTTTACGGGCCTTAAAGATTCAATTTATTTTAACAATGAGGATGTTGATCCATCGCTCATTGCAAACTACAATGACTCGACACTCGGGCCGTCCTCTCATGGCTCACAACATAGAGACAGGAACATTTACGAATGCTGTCTCGTCGTCTGCACTGGATAGCGCAGCGACTACTTGTGAGATCGCTGCCCATAAAGGCGCAGCCGCTTCTTCGTTGGGAAAAACCACAACGCCTTACGATCAGACCATTATCTGTAATGGTTCTGACATAGAGGATTCTGAGCCTTAAGTTTCACCGAAGACACGTGAACGTATTCAATCGGTGTCACAAGCCAGTCGTTTAGAACGTGGCTGTGTGACGGGTGGCATTACACCGATGCACCCTCCATCTAAATAGCCTCATTTAAATAGACAAAGAGCGTCGCTCCTAGAGCGCGCTCTTGTAGACGCACATAATAATTATGGCGTCTTTAAATCATGGAAGGCTCAGGGAAAAACGCTTGGGCAGATTTTCCCGGCCCCGGTCGTGTTGCGTTCAAATGAAACGCCCGAACCAATACGAGGCAGAATTTGCGCGCCGCATTCATCCGCATTCCGATGCGATGAAACAGCGGTCGCAGCGAATTAATTTTGCCCACTTGCGTGTGAAAGAAATCATGGGCGGTACTGTACCTCTGTTTCTTCCCACAACGCTGCTTCGGCTAGTCCATTTGAGACTAGCGAAGACGCCTCAGCTGCTGCTCTTTTTTATATGCAGCCACCGAGCCGGGCACATCAATACGTAGGGTACGATCGGCTCCCAAGAGTCAAAACACCTCGGGTAATCTTTCCATTGAACGAGGATCTGATATCCTTGCCTCACGGAGCGGTGGGCAAGCAACCTTCCAACAAGGAAGCGTTGATTCCCACCCGCATCGATCAGTGCAGGCGGCGCCCGATAGGAGTGGCGATATCGCCCAACTTCTCGCGGCTGCCTTAACTTCGTCCGTTCAGTCACATGCGTTGAGCGCTGCTGAATGACGTATTGCGGATCTCGAGGGTCAAGTCTCACAACTGACCTCGGATCTCGTTGATGTCCGAGCAAAGTCTTGTCGGGGTTATGAACGCCTGAAGACTAGCTTGGACTTCTTTTAGAGGATAATGCTGAGGGATCCGCGTTACTCGCGTGATGTCCCTCGCTCTCCAAGTCCTGCTCGTGGTGGGAGGCAACGGTCCGATTGCTTCTCGCCTTCACCGCCCCCCTCACCCGGACGCCGCTCGACTCACAGTCGGTGTCACCATCGGTCTCCTTAGCCCGATGGGGGCATGTGACCTCATTTGGGTCTACATATCGCCTCAGACGACCCACATAAGATACGGGGTGCGTCTTCATATACGGGTAAGCGTGAGCCTATAATTAAGGTCTTTAACCTCTTCTGCCACCGTAAAGTGCCCAATGAAACGCGGCAACAATTTCGTAGTACCTCCAGGTAGTACACATATTCTTTTTGCTTGTCATGTGCGTTTGCCATCGCGTCACGGACTTTTCGTGTGATGGCTAATCGCTCATCCACAAATCGTTGAGCCTCGCTCACGCTTTTAGCATCAGGACGTAGTTTTATTGACCACTGCTAAACTGGCAGGGTACAAGGGCAAGTTTCTGTCTTTGAGATGATACCCTCATGGGTCATCGTCATAATGACGAAACCATGTTCCTCTTTTGCATCGAGCATAGTGAGGGACCCTCCCTCACTAAGACTCGGGCTGCGCGCAAACAAGACTGGTGTCCGAGGATGGCGCAGTCAGTTAATATAATACGGTGTCTCACCCGTATTGGCGTGGACAGTGTTATTTATAACGAGCTCCACAAAGGGCAATTGCTTGCTCCAATCTTCGGGAGTTGCTATAGTGCGTAAGACATCCGCCACGACCCGATTGGCACGTTCTGTTTCGCCATCGGTCTGGGGAGGATCTGCGGTCGACATGTGGAGCTTGCTACCTAGCAGCTCGAACACATATCGCCAGAAACCAGACGTAAAACGTGGATGCCGGTCCGATAAAATGAACTCGGGACCCCGTGTAGTCGGTAAACATGATCCAGGAACAATAGAGCTGCCTCCTTGCCTGTGATCGATGTTTTTATGGTGCTAAGTGCACCATTTTGCTCAGTTTGTCTTCAAAGACGGCGAGCACCGTCCGACCCTTATGATCGGGCGGCATGCCAAACATGAAAACCAGACTTACTGACTTCCAACAGTTGGTTGGAATCGATAGCGGCTTCAGTGGCACACTGCTGGACGGTGCAGGCTTTTTGCGCTGACACTATTTGAGGAGCGAATATAGTTGGCCACCCGTCGATATAGAAGTGGCCAAAAAAATTACACTGACACTCGTAAGAATGTTTTTTCACGGCCCAGATGGCGCATCATGGAGCTCGCAAAGGATCATCAGCTTGAGATCTGTGTCATGAGGCACGTAGATTCTCAAGGGATCACAAGGTGACAGCTGATGCCATAACAGGCCGTCGTTTTCGCTTAAGCGATTAAGCTTAGCTTTCAGGTGCGACGAAAGGTTCACCTTTTGTTGACCAAAGTGATTTAACAATAGGCGACAATGATCGTCCTAACTGTAGCTCTCTTTTATTTCAGAGGCTAATGATCTTGGCACGTCGTATGCATTCATTGCTGCCAACATTGGCGGCTGAAATTGTGTTTTAGCACTAAACACACTTTCCTGGTGTCTTTCCTCGAAGTCTGGTCTGCGCGATAAAGCATCAGCCAAAAAATTCGACTTACTCGGATTATATTCAACTTTGAAATCAAATATAGAAAAGAATGTAAGCCATCTTGCCATTCTAGGCGAGGGGTGCGGTGCGTTTATTGCGGTCCGCAGTGTTGCGTGATCCATATAAACAACAAATGGTTCGGTGCCAAGTTGGTGCACACGAAACTTGACAAGAGCATATTTTATCGAAAGTAGCTCCTTGTCATGCACCGGGTAATTCAGTACCGCGGCTTTTAAAAGCCGGGACTGATAAGAGATGACGCGGTCAACGCCGTTGTCATCCTTCTGCATGAGCGCGATACCGATTGCAAAATTACCTGCATCGCAGACGACGCTAAAAAGCTTATCCGCGTCTGGCAATACCAAGGCCGGTGCCTCTACAAGACATTGCTTCACTGATAGGAATGCATCATCTCGTTCTTTTAATTAAACCCATTCTGCTTCCTTTTTAAGGAGGTCATATGATAGCTTAGTTTGCTCAGCATAATTCTTGATATACTAATGCAAGTGTTTAGCGAGCCCTAGGAATTGGCGCAAATCCTTCACATGCCGTGTGATTGCGCATTCATTTACTGTTTTTACTTGTCTGGGTCTGCTTGTACACCATGTGTACCAACGATGCAGCCCAATACAGGTATCTCAGAGACCCCTATGACGCACTTTTGCAAGTTGACGTACAATTAGGCGTCCTTTAATGTCTGCAACACAGCATCTAAATGACGCTTGTGCGACTCTATTGCGCTCAGCCCGTCCTCGGCTTTTCTATGCACGAATACATCGTCAAAGTAATGGGGCGATGAGGCACGATGCTGACGCATCACGTGATTCACCACTCGGTTGAATGTCGCCGGTGCGTTTTTCAACCCTTGGGGCATCACAAGTCACTCCCAAAGCATACCGCTTGGGTTGGGTCCAGCTGTTTTAGCTAAATCGGACTCTTTCATTAGAACCTGATAGTAGCCATCCTTCAAATCCAACGCGGAAAAGATAGTTGACTATCTCATGGAGTTCAACGAAACATCTTTCCGCGAGATTGGCGATTGAGCCGGTATGGTTGCCGTGTTCAGCTTATTGTAAGCATGAACCACGCGGCATCCACCTGTGGCTTTACGCACACAGAAGTTCAGGCTGCAGTGAGGCGAGTGCTCTCACGCACATGTCTTGCCTTGGCTCCCTTGTCGACGAACTCATCGATATAATCGACTTGTTCTTTCGGCAACGGCCTTGCCTGGTCACATGCCAGGTTCGAGGTCTATTTCTTGCCCGATGCCCCTATCTGCTGGTAGCGGGCGGCTCGGCACTTCTGTGGGAACACATCACGACGCTTTCACAGAACCTCAAAGAACGGACTGTCTCTCAAGGCATCCCAGACTTGAGTAGCGAATTGTTTCTTTTCGTCCGCTTCTAGGACGCTCTCGTCCATTTTGGACGACGAGCAACAGTCCACCAAGTTCTCTTTTGGAACTGGTGTGATTATTTTGTGGATACTTCCGGCCTTTAATTCGGCCAGGAACATATCCAATGACATCGCCGGGAGATTTGCTATCTCCTCGGTAGATTTCAGGACGTGCTGGACCACCTCGACTGAAGATGCCTCCGCCATTTTGTCTTCGACGGCCTCGAACACCTCGTTCGAAGACCCGTCCTCTTTTATCGGGACTGATCCAAAGTCACTTGTTATCAAGTGGCTTTAATCGTCCTAATCTATCGGGTACTCGTTCTTCGAGTCACCACGACCTTTGACTGGGAAGCGGGTGCCGTTGCTCTCCTGGCTAACGCACCCATTCCAACTGCACCAGGCTCTAGGCACTGCGATGGTTCATGCGGCGCTTGATTTTCTGTCAGCTCGCCGTCTACTGCCACAGACTCTCGGCTCTGTGCAGGACTACGGGACACATAACTACTTGTCATTGCCCTTTTGACCACCCCAGTTTCCACGAGCTGAGAAGGAACTGGCGCCGTTTGACGTCCCATCAACGCGCCCTCAACTGTGTTCGACACGACATCAGTTGCATACGCCTCTCGCAGGAGCACATCTTTTCCGGAGTCCTGTGTAGAGCTCGCAACTGTGCGTGTACGCCAGTCTATCGATGGTTGGTGTTTTGCCAACTATGGCATAAATAGGCTGAGGTCATCCGGCCTCTCCATACCTTGCACTGTGAGCTTCATTTTACAAGAGAAGTCACTAAAGCTGAAGGCAAGTTCTACCTGAACTCCCTCAGACTCAACGAGCGCGCCGTTCGCTAAACGAACGGTCGCCTCTTCTCGCTTGCAATCGTGGCATAGCGACTCAAACATCGCTGGTCTCTTTCTTCGAGCCGCGAGTTTTACAAAATGTTGTGATGCACCCAAATCCACTAGGAGGGTCATCACCTGGCCATAGCCTCTTACTTGAGTGCTATAGATCAGCAGGGTTGATGTCCGAAATTTCGAGACCTCAGGGACTATGCTACCCATTTGTTCAACAGATCTGAACTTTGGGGTAGATTCAGAGCCC